>NC_090252.1:44664685-44679761 GCF_037325665.1 Littorina saxatilis
ACACACACACATCCACAAACAGTAACACACACACACACACACCCCACACCCCACACACAGACGCAATCACACACACATTCACACACATCCACAAACAGTAACAAACAAACATACACACACACACACAAACATACACACACACACACAAACACGCACGCACACACACACACACACACAAACACACACACACACACACGCACATACACACAGACACGGACAGACAGACAGACAGACAGACAGACACACAGACACACAGACAGACAGACACACACACACACACACACACACACACACACACACACACACAACTAAACGACAGGCACGAAAATGAAAACGACATGAAGTAGAAGGAGATTGTGTTCTCTCTCCGAAGTTAGAAAATAAAAATAAGAACCTTAACGCAAATCCTTGTTTAATATTCTTCCTGACCTGGATTAGCATTGTAAAATCGAGACATTGGTTACACTGAGCACAACAGAAGTGGCATCTTACAACACTTAAGTCAACCCAAACACAGACATATGTAAGACAATAACCAACATTAAAGATGCAAGATTTTGTCCATTGTAGAAAACCACACTTACTGCCTTTCACGCCTGGTGAAAAAAAAAAGAAAAAAAAAAAAGAAGTGGCATCTTTCAACAGCAATCCCGAGCTTCCCGCCCCATGAACGATTTCATGATGATTGTAGATAACAGGTGTTATTGCAGTAATTAATGTCTACTCATTTGTGGCAATTACAAGGTGGTCGTTATTGATTTACTTTACAACAAGCGGCCGAAACATTGGATCAAGCTAAGTTCTCGTTACTCATTGTCTGTCTGTGCACTGTAAAGACCGTTGGGTTAATATATTTGTGAATGTATTGTTTTGTCAATAACAAACGTTCCAACAACTTACCTGTCTTGTTTTTTGATTCATTCATTTTACAAGGATATAAAACTCGAGACTCAAGACCCAAGACTCAAAAGTTTACTGTCCTTATAAAAACAAGGACAATTGCCATGCAGTGTCAGGCGATCACAGACCTAAAAATACGTCTCATTTATTGAGAATTAAAGATTGCACTTAAAACTAATAACACTAAACCTTATCACATTTACTAAGAATTTAGAGTTGCACTAAAACACATCTAAAATCCTAAGCAGTTCTCACAAAGGCGGTAGAAGGACAATGACTGTGAATTAATTTGTGACAATCATGTTTCCACTGGTACACTACAGCTCTGGAGAATAACCAATATGCATATCGCTATATTGCAAATGGTTATCTTGCAAAAGACCATAGATCTGCTCAGGCTATCACCATATTTTCTTTTTTTTTATCTTTTTTTTTATTCTCTTTTTGTGGAGTTTTTTTAAAAACATTTTTTTTTACATGTATAATATACTGTACATTACAGGACATGACCTAAACAAAGGGACAGAAACATACAGCAGAAGAACACTTGAACAATTACAACATACATGGGGTGGGAGGATGGGTGGGGGAGGGGGGGATGTTCAGGGCTTGGTGGTCGCAGTATCAAAAGGATTTAAGAAAGAAAAATCCTAAGGGTTACATCAAAACATGCATATACAGGCGCCAATCCTTGTAAAATTTATCTACTGTATTATTCACAACTGCGTTATACTTTTCACAAATAAATCTTTGCTTAAAATTTTCATTTATACTCGGCCAAAAATGTAATCGCTACAAATCTAAATCACATATTGGTACATCTATCCAGCCGTTGATCTGAGATAAGAGCAAACACTCACATAGTAATGTATTCGCTGTAATTTTAAGGGAAGAAATGGCAAGAAAATCAATGTGGCAAGCTTTTCATTGTTTTAAAGGTCCTGGATAAAACAAAGATTAAAAAAAAAAGAAGTTTTGTCATAAAAAGTTATATTTGTATGATTTATGGGTCAGAATTGACGATTTTTTGCGACTTGTTTGGGGTAAAACATGTTGTATTGTAGAACAATAAAGACAGAATTTTGAATCATGTCTTATTTAAAATCTCCAAAACCGCTTGGAATTCTGGGTAGGGAAATCCTTTCATGCAATGACGTCAGTGTCTTTCGGCGATTGGTTATTCCATTTCGGAGACGGTCTACCACATAATGTCGATCACACATGCTTTCCAAACTGATACGAAGTGAACGGGACCATAGGGGCAGTTATCAACTTAACTTACCTCGAACAGTGAGATCGACAGAACGTACAATACACAAATATAAACGGAGAAACTTGGAAACAGAATTGTGTGCCTGGTTGGCTCAGTCGGTAGAGCGCTGGACCAGCAATTCGTTACCCGGCGGTCACGGTATCGAATATCTAATTGACAAGACTATTTTTCAAACTTTCCTTTTTTAATTGTTCAACTTTTTCTTTACATTCTGAACTCGCAATTCTTGTATTTTATTCATTCTAATTCATTCCAAAGGATTTGAGTGAAGTATTGAAAATGTATCATTATTATACGTTATTTGTATTTTTGAACACAATATGACATTTTACACAGATCGAGACAGTCAGTGTACCTCCGAGACCGCCCTAGCGGTCAAAGTGAACAATGACTGTCGAGATCTGTGTAAAATGTCATATTTTGGTCGAAAATACAAATAAAATCTATGTATCGATCGATTTTTAGTGGGAATTCCTTTTAGTTTTTAAGACCAAACGCACACAAACATGCACTTTTTTGCAGTCTCGGCTATCCGCCTAAATATGAATTTTTGTCACATGGCTTAAATAAGAAAAATCCCATGTTCACTCGATACATTGTTTTATAAAAATCGAATTTATCATATTGAATAATTATCGAATACATCCAGTGATCCCAGAATTACACATTCTTTTTATTTTCTATTTTTAGTAACATCGGCTTCTGCGAAAAGCATTGGGCTTTGGCCGATGGTATCACCGCGGTACGACGGCATGTAATGGTCGTAGACTGCTTCTCTTCTTCTTCTTGTCGTTCGCTGTTAAATCGTCAGTCCGGACTGCAGGGCGAAACGTGCTGTACTTAGCATTGTTATGGTCACGTCAAATAAGCATTTGCATGAGTTCGTGTCCTAGCTGCATTTTTGTCAATTGTTTCATGTCATGTATTTTGAATAAAATTGTGTTTAAACCAACGTGCTGTCCTCTCCAAGTCCTCTCTGGGGCCGTATAGCTTCTTTTGTAGCGCTGTCTCCTCTGGCCAGATGGTGTCCCTCAGAGCACTGTGGTATGGACAAACCAAGCCTGCAGGATGTGCTCTGCTGTCTGATTGTAGACTGTTTCTAAGGCCTAAAAAAACAAGAAATTCCTCCGAGGTAGGAAAAACACCCCCGTCCTTACCATTCTCACTGCCACCAACCGAGAAGGTTATTTCCCTTTGACCATTAATATGTCCCTCTATAAGTCCTTGTAGAATCTTAATCCACCAATAACTCCCTAACCGTGTGTTTGACTGGTCCCAATTTTTGTAAGGACCGTCTCAGGAATATATAGAACCTGTTCACCAAGTTTGGTGACGATCGGTCCGTTCATTCTTGAGATCTATATGCGAACACAAACACACAAACACACAAACAAACACATCGACCGAATCCTATACACATCCCTATACCGGGGGTGTAAAAATAGGTGTGGTTACAGTAACCCGACCTACCCTATTTTTAGGGGCCGACCCTATAACTTTTTATTGCATTTGTCACAAAAAAACCCCACAAAAACCAAGAAAACGAGTGCAGAAAACGCAATGAAAGCGAAAGCGCCCGAGTCGCACACTTATTTCCCTGTCAAGTAGGTTTAATTTGTACACATTAGAAAAAAAAGTTTAAAAAAAAAGTGATTGCCTACCTTCCTACCCTATTTTTTGGGGCTATGTTACCGTAACCACACCTATTTTTTTTGGCCTAATTATAATGTACGTCTAGATGTACATGTTGTTTCAGTCAACAACACATGTAGGTGATGGACCTGGCGCCTAGTCTGGTGTGGTTTTCACTCCTTCACTCAATGCTAATTGCCTCAGTGCAACAGGTGCTGGGCGACTAACACTAATGTTTGTGTCTACACATGGACGTACGCGTGTATTTTCGGACTAAACTTTGTACTGTGTGTATTAAACGAAATGAGTTTCACTTAAAGGAGCAACACGACGATTTGCAATTTTGACGAACATTTCGGATCAATCTGAACGAGTTTTCTTACGAAAACAAACAGTACCACCATCAGTACCACCTGACCACTGTTGAGACACAATAGTGTCGAAACACGTGTCTGGTCTAGGTACAAA
The DNA here is from genome assembly GCF_037325665.1 of Littorina saxatilis. NCBI lineage: Eukaryota > Metazoa > Mollusca > Gastropoda > Littorinimorpha > Littorinidae > Littorina > Littorina saxatilis. The sequence goes on from NC_090252.1 coordinate 44,668,959, forward strand.
TACAATGGTCCTCCTCAGGACTAGATTACCTTGCGATACGTCCCCCACAAAGGGACTTTGCTCTGTAAATCTCGGTCCCCCTTGAGGAGGGTCTGATGCTCCCAATAGGCTGTCTGTGAAGGGATACTTATTTCTCTCTCTATCTCTGCTAAGAGATTTTATCAAATCTCGGAAGAAAGTCTCTGCTGACTTTCAATTGTTTCTTTCACAATTTCTGATGTTTTATAATGTGGTCACCGTGAAAGTTGCATCGCCTTTAAAGCGATCCAATTGAATAAAGCAGAAAACGTCTTCTTTACCAAGTCCTGTGTTGAACAGCAGTGAAAAGTTGACCGCTTTTCCTGTTTAAAGGACCAGACCACGCTGTTTTAAAGGTTATTAGAACCACTAACCGATGACTGAAGGTTAGAGAAATGCACCTAAAGATTCCAAAAATGTAAAGAAATTCACCGATTCGTAGCTTAATCATTGTGATTTAATTAAAAACGTTCCGCCAAATTCGTCTGCTAAACGAGACTTCGAAATGGCCGCCAGTAGACGAGAACCGGCTGTGACGTCACTTAGTGTTTGGAAACCGAAAGTTACAGCTTACGCTCAAGTGGGCGTTTGCCTAAATCGAGCATCAACAGCACGCCGAAGGAATGCGCACGGCTGCTGATAGCTATGAAGTATAGAAAAAAGGTTCAGGCATCAGTTGTCACCTTTTTCCGATGGGCTTACAACTTCTGCAGCAAGACTGATTAACTGGAAACGGCCAACACGATGTGCTGTGTTTCGCGACACTTTCTTCCAATGCGAACGCAGTTAAGCCGGCAAGAAAACCTGGCACACACAAAACAGCTGTTGCCTAACGCAGTTCCAGTTCCGACAATTGTTGACCACTCACAGGAGGTCAGAAACCGGATACCAATGTCATCAGAACGATCTGCTTTCACTAAACGCAGACGAAAGGAAGTGAGTACATGTATACTGAATGTGTTCTGTAAGGGATAGGGGTTCAGTGTCACTGGGCGTTTTTGTCAGACTGACAGTATTTGTAGTGGAATGGCATCTGTTCCTAATTTTAAGCACATGTGTTAAGATTACAGATTAAAACATATATATCTGTTACTACATGTCCGTCCCCATGCACCCACCTTAAAGTTCCCTCTCTCTCTCCCTCTTTTACACTCACCTGGGTAATCGATGAGTCTCAGGTTTAATCAGTGTCCGTCCATATACACATAGACATTCACACAAACACACACACGTTGTTATAGTTGTTATCTAATTCAGTGTTGTATTAAATAGATAAAGAAATCGTTAATACAGCAAGCTTGCATGAATAATTTGCTGTTGTCCTTTTTTTCAGATCAGGTTCTGTAATACAGTAATTATAATTAATACAAGTACAAATTCATGTTTGCAGTCATACTCATAGTGTGTGAGTGTGTGTGTGTGTGTGTGTGTGTGTGTGTGTGTGTGTGTGTGTGTGTGTGTGTGTGTGTGAAAAGCACTTTGATACTTAAAACATCTGTGTTATTTGATTTTATTACAAAACTGCAGTCAGAATATTAAGCAGACCTATTCCAACAATACATTTTGATCAGCAGTAAATGTAATGTCAAATTATGAACAACAATCATGTGAGCAGATATATCTAACAGAAACAAATAGTCTAGCAAAATAATACAACCAAGTACATGTGTGGACATCATCATCCACATAAAAAAATTGATTGTAGGAAGAGCACTCTGTGTTATTACCACTGCTTCAGTCAAACTGCCAGTTCAACTTTATCTCTGTGGGTTGTTTTTTTCTCTCAGAATAACATGGGGAAAAAAAACCTTTAAAAAACTTGCATGCTACAGAGCTGGATTGTTTCTAGTGATCATGCAGCATGATTTATCCGCATAGAAAACTACTGAAACACCTAAACAGAAATAACAATGTCTACAGAAAAAAACCACTGTTTGATTGCTGTCTGTAGTACTCCTCTTGCTAACAGTGGCATTAAAATAATTAAAACTAAGCTATGCTCTCTTGGGGGGGGGAAAAGTGCTCTAAGTACTTTTTGTGTCTACATAGGCAAAACAAAACTATGCAATGTTTCAGATTTCCTGACCCACCCTATGTTTTTCCTCCTTATCCTGGACTATTTTGGACTCTTACAAAAATGTAGGCTACTTCAAAAATGACAAATTTTAATTTTGCAGGCTTACAAGGAAATTGACTCTTCTCTTACAACCAGAATACACCATGATTTCAAGCAAATAAAAAATTACATGCACCTGAGAAAAAAAAAACTTTAATTCAAGAAGTTAGACCTCCTAACCCCAGCTTTTCAATTCAATTCAATACGTTGTTGATGTTGATTATGGAGCTTAACGTCCTCCCAGGTAACTAGGGACCTATATTGGGGCATGATTTTTTATACAATGTTAAAAGTGTAGGGTGTAATGGGGGGGAGGGGGACTGGAGGGTGACGGGGTGTAGTCGCTAATAAATTTAAAGGTGCGTTTATTATCTAATATACCAGACATTTTGTTTTGGCTGGTGTACAGAATAACATCACATAAAATCGCACTCGTAAAACATACAAAACACATAAAATGTACACATCAGTACACACATAACCCAAACCACACATATCCATACCAGCACCATCACACACATATCCACATACATACTCTAGTTTGTACATTATAAAAATAAATACATTATGATTAATATCATTACTAGTCAACTTAAATTAAGGCTCAAAATAGGTCTTAAGATGGATGTTATTTAGTGTAATGAAGAGATTATAAAAACCAAAAAAAAGCTATGAGAAAGAAAGTATGAAAGAATGATGCCCTTTCTCCGGTGAAAGTTCTGCTGATTGTGGTAACTTTTTTTTCTGTCTAAAACAGGCATCAGGTTAACTGAACGAGCTGTTTGAGGGGGTGGTGATCCTAACACTGGCCTATGGCAACACTGGCCTATGGCAGCTACAACAAAGCTCTGCATACACAGCAAGACTACAATGCAACAGTGCCCAGACTTTGACTGCTACAGGCTGCTTTCCCATGCAAAGTACAAATGCAAGTGTCCATAAACCAGGGTTTAATACAAAGTCATGTAGTATGTGAGTGAGTTCTGATGAAAAAGTGATTGTGTTGTAATATTGGTTATTACTGAGTGTTGATGTTACAATGATTACATTATAAAAACAACAACAGAACAATGTGAAGAGCAAACTTCTTCTGTGGGCATGCAAGTGAGTTAATCTTGTGTGTGTGTGTGTGAAACTATATGTGACTGAGTGTTACAAATTTAAATGACAACAGTTTTCTTGATAGCCTTTAAAAACAACAACAAATACATACATTTAACAATCAAACAAATATAGGCACATCAAAAAAAGTTGTATGTACACCTTCGTGGCTGGTGATGCATTCTTGCTCCCCTGCAAGTTTTCATTCTACAATGTACCTCAGGCTAGCTTCCTCTCTCTCTCAAATCTGCCCCTCCCACACAATACAACAGGTACAGTGGCCACTCTGACACCAGTCTCTGAAATAATCAAGAACAGTTAAAACTGCGATGAGCTGTTGTTCTTTTACTCGTGAATGCAATGCATGAACACTTAAACAATATCCCACTTATTCGCGAGTGCGTTGACAAGGCGAGAGTGAAAAAATAGCACAGACTCGAAAGCACAGAGAGCGGGCGTGTTTACCTTTGATCGCTGAGACAAACAGTGTCGCAATTTTCATCGTCACTGTTTCACTACTGCTGGAAGTGGCCTCCACCCTCATCTTTCATGCTTGATTCGAGGAGAGAAACCGGTAGTTCGAACATGTACGGTTCAATTTCGTCTGCAGTTACGCTTGTTGTCATGTTGGTAAACAACCATCTCCACACGGTGTGACGTCACGGATAATTTATTCATAAGCCAGTCTCGCGAAGATCACGCGGCACAATGGCGGGTCGTTTTGGAGAAGAAATCCGTCGCTTCGGTCACAAAATTCGTCGGATTACGGCCTTAGAAGATTCCGAAGTAAACCAAACATTGTTGAAGACGGTAAGAAAGTGGTTTTCTAACTAACTGCAAACATCGGGAAGTGTTCGGTCGCGCAGGAACACGATTCGAAGCGTTTTTGACGCTAAAACAGCGTGGTCTGGTCCTTTAACCTTTTCAAAATTAGATCTAACTTGTTCGCGTATCCATTTCTGGATCTGCAGGCTGGTACAGAGTTACCTCCCTTTAGGCTTTTTCAAATTTCCCTTGTTTTAACCTAATTTCTTGGTTAAAACTTGTCTAAATTTCTAAATTCTTTCTTAATAAATATCAATTCTACACTTTGGCCTTAAATCAAAGTGTTTCCCTTCACAGATATCCTCTTGGGGTTGTCAGATGAGAGTAGTCTCCCATGCCAACAGAAGCTACCATTCAGAGAATGGTTTGCTTCTTAGTTGGATACCATGGGTTGACAACTCTCGCCATCAGTACCACCTGACCACTGATGAGACACAATAGTGTCGAAACACGTGTCTGGTCTAGGTACAAATACAAGGGTCCTCCTCAGGACTAGATTACCTTGCGATACGTCCCCCACAAAGGGACTTTGCTCTGTAAATCTCGATCCCCCTTGAGGAGGGTCTGATGCTCCCAATAGGCTGTCTGTGAAGGGATACTTATTTCTCTCTCTATCTCTGCTAAGAGATTTTAACAAATCTCAGAAGAAAGTCTCTGCTGACTTTCAATTGTTTCTTTCACAGTTTCTGATGTTTTATATATATGTGTGTGGGTGTGTGTATGTGTTCATGTGAAGGTTCGTGTGTCTTGATTTTACATTTGGCCAATTATGTAATTTTTCTGTATATATTTTGACATGCCGTGTGTATTATATTTTAAAGTGTTCATGAAAAAAACAAAAGAAACGATAACGACAGGCATACATATATCACCTATACCATGCCCAAAGTGTGTTCGTATAGTACTTTCCATGCAAAACACACACACACACACACACACACTCACGCGCGCGCGCGCGCACACACGCATACACACACACACACGCACACACACACATTCACTGGATTCGAACCCGTAACACGCGACCCTAAGATCACATGTCCAGTGCTCTACCATCTGAGCTAAGCCTCCCCCCCCCACACACACACACAAACGCGTAACGAAAAAGTGCTATCCTTTTCTGCAAACCAAGCTGGTTCATAGCGGAGAGCGGACAAACATAAAACGGGCAAGAAACAAAATCGAAGCAATTTCCACACACGGCTTTTCATCTTCCTTATTCGTCGCTTTGAAATAGACCTCAATTATGACTGGGATTGTTTTCTCTCGCAGTTCGCTAAGAGCCGCCTACAGAAAACACAAAACGAGGGTTTAAAAATCGTTCAAACTGTGTCAGTGCATGACACACAAAAACGCGCAGTAAGTGTACTTTTTGACTCGATCGACCTTCAAAGACATCCACGCTTCAACTGCATGCCTTTAAGCCTTTTTGAAATACGGAAGTCCTTTTTGGAAATTATGCCGCGAAGAAAACAAGAGAAAAGAAATCCATGCACTAACAGCGTTAAGCTGTTTCAATAACAGGAAACTAAATTCATTTAGGAAAATATGCCCAAAAGATGAAAATGAGAAGAAGAAAAAAGTAGCATGTATCGCCTGCTGTAGTTTCTTATAGAAAGACAGCAGGCTCAGTTGATAAAGATATAATTAGAGTGTCTCTGGCATTTCCTTGAAAATCTCTCTGTAATAATATCGATATTGCATTTTGGCGTTGGAAAAAGTTATTCCAACCTACACACAGGAAATATCACATGAAGAAAGGTGACCTTACATCAAAGGGGGACATGTTTTTCCCTTTGCAAGTTCTTTTGTGATACGAAATGCTCTTATGCAGCACCTGGCAATTATTAACCTGATGCTTGCATGGCCTTGGTGTTCGGCACACACAAAAAAGTCTGTTTACGGTAACATAGGCAAAGAAAATAAGGTCGGTAGGTCGGGATTTTTTTCTTCTAAAAAACCCCATATTTTTAAGTTATTTTGCCAAAAAACAAAGACTTTTTTTAATTCTATTTTTTTAATTTGTTTTATTATTTTTAATTTTTTTCCCAAATGCCAAAAAAAGTCTAGGGTCGCGCGAAAAAAATAGGGTCGGTCGGGATACTGTAAACAGACTTTTTGTTGTTGTTGGCCTTAGCCATTCTTGGTCAAGGCCACCCTCTAAAATGCTAGTAACTCCCACGTGTGTTCATCGATTTTATTTTCATATTTGGTGAACATAAGCTTGCGATGTGGGATGATTAATTCACACAGTTTCAAGTGTGTAGGGAAAGTGATTTGATAGAAATGCCTTTTAAAAAATGTTTTCCAAATTGTGACCGTCCACCACGGAATGAGTCGCATGTCACCTTTGCATGATGTTCATATTTTTCACATTTTCCTAAAGAGTTTTTTATGCTCTATCCAGTGGTGAAAACCGATTTAGAAAAGAGCGAAAACTTTTGTTTGAGTTATAAGCCTGTGTACGTGTACGTGTAGATATTGCGTCACCCGTAACTCCCTTTTTTCTCCAATGTTCCAAATGAAAACGTAATATTGTTTTGCTCCCACCAAGACTGCAGATCTTAGCAAGCGCGTGACGTAAAAACTAGATTTGATGACGTTACACGTACACGTTCCCGTGCTGAAAAGTGCCACATCTAGATCTTGCTAATGTCAAATCTTGTACTTTTGGGTCAATCCACGAATTTGGATTTTTCTTCCGAAAGAGTATCAAAGTCAGTCTATTTAACATACACACTTGAAACTCTGTGAACTTATCGTCCCACATCGCAATCCAAGGTACAGTCGAACCTGTCTAAAGAGACCACCCAATTAGGGACTGAGCAAAAGTGGTCTCTTAAGCCAGGTAGTCTTTATGGACAGGTGATTTATATAGCCGTAAGAACGGAGTGGGATCCTTCGGGGTGGTCTTGATGGGCAGGTGGTCTTTTTGGACAGGTGGTCTTTTTGGACAGGTGGTCTTTTTGGACAGGTGGTCTCGATGGGCAGGTTCGACTGTACTACAGATATGAAGTAAATCGCTGATGGAATGTAGGAGTAATTAGCACTTTAATGGGTGGCATTTTTGTTGGGTCACCCTGTACTTTGCTCCTTTCAAGGGATAATAATGGGCCAGGGTTTAGCCTGGGAGAAAAAGGCAATGGGACATTTGTCCCCCTCAACCAAATTCCGATGGGACAGAGTCGAAGGCAAGAAGCGTCAAAGAGGCCCGTACCCGTTTTGACCAAAGATGTAAAATAGTGCAATATGGTGCCATCTGACAATGAGCCGCTATATCGTGTTAACTCTGTATGTGTGTGTATGTGTGAGTGTATGTGTGAGTGTGTGTGTGTGAGTGTGTGTGTGTGTGTGTGTGTGTGTGAGTGTGTGTGTGTGTGTGTGTGTGTGTGTGAGTGTGTGTGTGTGTGTGTGTGTGTGTGTGTGTGTGTGTAATCCGATGTAAAGTGTACATTTGGGGGCGCAGTGGTATGTAATCTCAATGCGCCCTTTGACGCACTGAAGGGAATTGTGATGGGACATTTTCAGATTTAATGCGCCAATGGCGCAGGGCGCACTAGTAAATGAAACCCTGGATGACCCAAAATTAAAAGTCGCAAATCGTCCCACTTGCTACACGGTTCAGTTTGGGGTTCGTAAGTATGTCACCATACACCAGGAAATACTTTAAAATGAGTATTTGCTCGTTCAGTTATTCAAATTTTTAACGCGGCTCGAGAGCTTACAAATGTCATAAAAATCGAGATTTCTCACTCAAATTTTAAAATCATTCCATTGTATTCGTCATCAAATCTTGACTCCAAAAATATACGGATACGTTATGTTAACTCTAAAAAATGTGGTCACGATTAAAGAAAACAGGTACATTGTACTATGGAAATTCACTTGCTTCGCGGAGCCAAAACTTCCTACTTAGTTAGTTAGTTAGTTAGCTGTTGCTTTTCGGGTCCAGCGGACCATAATAGGCCAAATCAGGACCCCAAAAAACTTCCTACGTGTTATCTCGGTTTTCAGTGTTGATCTTTTTGTTTGATGTCAGATTGACATAATTATTGACTAAATGTTTTTATATCACTTTACGCGACTTGTTTTCTTAGTTTAAACTATCCTCAATCATATGTTATTGATACAACCACCTGTGCAAATATCCGATTTCTAAAATCGTTCATTTTGCACGTGCGTTATTATTCTATTTTCAACTTATTAACTTCCTGTCCACTTAAAAAAAGAAGTAAGAAAGAAAGAAAAACATTTAAACAGAAATAAAGGAAGAAAATAGGATATTGAAACAGAAAGAAAGAACGAAAGGAAACATAAGGCTGCTGGTTAATAACTCGTATATTTTTCGGATTCAACGTAAAAAAAACAAGTCGAGTAAGGCGAAATTACTACATTTAGTCAAGCTGTGGAACGCACAGAATGAAACTGAACGCACTGCATTTTTTCACAATGACCGTAGTCCGCCGCTCGGGCAAAACGCAGTGAAACTGACGAGCCTGTTTAGCGCGGTAGTGGTTTCACTGTGCTGCATAGCACGCTTTTTTGTACCTCTCTTCGTTTTAACTTTCTGGGCCTGTTTTTAATCCAAACATATCATATCTATATGTTTTTGGAATCAGGAACCGACAAGGAATAAGATGAAAATGTTTTTAAATCGATTTCGGAAATTTAATTTTGATCATAAATTTTATATTTTTAATTTTCAGAGCTTGTTTTTAATCCGAATATAACATATTTATATGTTTTTGAAATCAGAAAATGATAAAGAATAAGATGAACGTAAATTTGGATCGTTTTATATTAAAAAAAAGGTTAATTACAATTTTCAAATTTTTAATGACCAAAGTCATTAATTAATTTTTAAGGCACCAAGCTGAAATGCAATACCAAAGTCCGGCCTTTGTCGAAGATTGCTTTACAAAACTTTCAATCAATTTGATCCGTCGCGATATAACCTTCGTGGTTGAAAACGACGTTAAACACCAAATAAAGAAAGAAAGAATCAATTTGATTGAAAAATGAGGGTGCGACAGTGCCGCCTCAACTTTTACAAAAAGCCGGATATGACGTCATCAAAGACATTTATCGAAAAAATGAAAAAAAGTCTGGGGATATCATACCCAGGAACTCTCATGTACAATTTTATAATGATCGGTCTAGTAGTTTGGTCTGAGAGAGAGAAAGAATGAAAGAAAGAAAGAAAGAAAGAAAGAAAGAAAGAAAGAGACTTAGAAAGAAAGAGAGAGAGAGAGAAAGAGAGCGGGAGAGAGAGAGAGAGCGGGAGAGAGTGAGAGAGAGCGAGAAAGAGAGAGAGAGAGAGAGAAAGAAAGAGAGAAAGTAAGAAAGAATGAAAGAAAGAAACGAAGAAAGAAGGAAAGAATAAAAAGAACCAATTTAACAGAATAAAGAAAGATGTAATCATACAAACACACCCGTGGAAGCGAAACCCCCCGGCTAGTTATTTATCTGACCTTTATTTGTTACCTGATATACATCTATTTCTACAATATGTACCTACAAATATGACTGAAAAGTGGGCGTTGTACTATTTCGTGAATTCCTGGTTATTTACCTTTGTTTTTCCATTTGCAATAAGAAAATGATATTTGTAGATAAAAGACTCAAATCAAGGTGAACCTTTTTTTTCCCGCCAAGGACCAACCAGAAGCAAGTATCATATTTTCACAATTCATTGTAACGATAGTCAAATATTATAATTGTTTCGTGGGTGTTGGTGTTTTTGATGTGGGGGAGGGGATGCGTGTGTGTGTGTGTGTGTGTGTGTGTGTGTGTGTGTGTGTGTGTGTGCGCGCGTGTGTATGGGGTACGTCCGTGTGTGTGTGTGTGTGTGTTTTGTGGTTGTGTGTGTGAGTGTGTGTGTGTGTGTGTTTGTGTGTGTGTGTGTGTGTGTGTGTATGTGTGTTTGTGTGTGTGTTTGTGGTTGTGCGTGCGCGTATGTATGGGGTACGTCCGTGTGTGTGTGTGTGTTTTGTGGTTGTGTGTGTGTGTGTGTGTGTTTTGTGGTTGTGTGTGTGTGTGTGTGTGTGTGTGTGTGTGTGTGTGTTTTGTGTGTATGGGGTACGTCCGTGTGTGTGTGTGTGTGTTTTGTGTGTGTGTTTTGTGTGTGTGTGTGTGTGTGTGTGTGTGTTTTGTGGTTGTGTGTGTGTGTGTGTGTGTGTGTGTGTGTGTGTGTTTTGTGGTTGTGTGTGTATGTGTGTTTTTTGTGGTTGTGTGTGTGTGTGTGTGTGTGTGTGTGTGTGTGTGTGTGTGTGTGTGTGTGTGTGTGTGTGTGTGTGTGAAATGCATGCGAGATAGGAACGAGTGAAAATCTGATCTCACACAGCAAGCCATGTAGTATTCTGTTTATCCTTCATTTAGTACCTGCGTGCTTTCTGCTCAAAACGTTCCAAAGCGTTGGTTGGAACCTCGATCTCTTCCAAAGCCTCAAGACATCTTTGACGTCAAAGCAAAAAGACGTGACTCTAGAAATTATAGCAACAAGTGTAAATTTTTACAAATTTTTTCCAGAGGAAACAGCAAGCGCAAAAGTGTTTCGAGAATGACGTTTTTTTTCGCTGACTTTGTCATCATGAGCAGTAGAAATGGTCCCTGCCAGACTACTGTAGTGTGACTCGACTTCATTTAGGCGATATACACACGTGTGGGTATATGGTTTATATATGGCATGGGTTGTCTCTCTAACGTATGTAAGAGAGGAAAATATGATTCATACGAAAATAAAT
>NC_090252.1:44679961-44682461 GCF_037325665.1 Littorina saxatilis
GAGAGAGAGAGAGAGAGAGAGGTGTAGACACGAGGAAAGATGCACACATATTTCAGAAAAACAATGGTGATTTCGCGTGAGAGCAAGAAATAACAAGTCGCGTAAGGCGAAATTACTACATTTAGTCAAGCTGTGGCACTCACAGAATGAAACTGAACGCACTGCATTTTTTCCCACTGACTGTATAGTCCGCCGCTAGAGCAAAAGGCAGTGAAAGTGACGAGCCTTTTTAGCGCGGTAGCGGTTGCGCTGTTCTGCATAGCACGCTTTACTGTGCCTCTCTTCGTTTTAACTTTCTGAGCGTGTTTTTAATCCAAACATATCATATCTATATGTTTTTGGAATCAGGAACCGACAAGGAATAAGATGAAATTGTTTTTACAATGATTTCGGAAATTTAATTTTAATCATAATTTTTATATTTTTAATTTTCAGAGCTTGTTTTTAATCCGAATATAATATATTTATATGTTTTTGGAATCAGAACATGATGAAGAATAAAGTAAAAGTAATTTTGGATCGTTTTATAAATAAATCATTTTATTTACAATTTTCAGATTTTAATGACCAAAGTCATTAATTAATCTTTAAGCCTCCATGCTAATATGCAATACCGAAGTTCGGCCTTCGTCGAAGATTGCTTGGCCAAAATTTCAATCAATTTGAATGAAAAATGAAGGTGTGACAGTGCCGCCTCAACTTTTACAAAAAGCCGGATATGACGTCATAAAAGACATTTATCGAAAAAATGAAAAAAGGGTTTGAGGATATCATACCCAGGAACTCTCATGTAAAATTTCATAAAGATCGGTCCAGTAGTTTACTCTGAATTGCTCTACACACACACACACGCACAGACACACACAGACAGACACACATACACACACACACACACACACACACACACACACACACACACACACACACACACACACACACACACACACACACACATACACCACGACCCTCGTCTCGATTCCCCCTCTATGTTAAAACATTTAGTCAAAACTTGACTGTAAAAAGACCAAAACATACTGTACTCACGTAAGAAAGAAAACGACCTCGAAACTGTCTAGAACTGTGACTTCGTCGTCTTCGTTAAGGGCAGAGATGGCACGGAAATTAAGTTTTGTTTCTCTGGCAAGCTTTTCAAGTTTTGTTCCCAGATTCTTGATACAATTACTCAGAAAATGGTTTTTTTGGTCCGTATAAGTGATATTAGAATGAATTATGGGTCAAAATGGAAGTTTTTTGTGACTTCCTTTGCTAAAACATGTAGTTTTGAGGATGGATTCATCTTCCAGAAAAATAAAGGTACGAATTTGCAGTTTTTTTGTTTTTGTTTTTACTCTAAAAAGGTCCCTAGATGCAACAACAGAGCAACTTCTTCTAATCTATAAACATATTGTACGTTCTAGGTAGATATCATAAGCACAACATAAATTTCAGAAAAAAATGCAAGTTTCTGTACTTTGGCAGAAATTCTAAAATCATTCCTTTGTATTTCTTAAAATGTCTCTCTATTAGGCAAAAAAAAAAAGTCTGTTTACGGTATCCCGACCGACCTTTTTTTTTCGCGCGACCCTAGTCTTTTTTTTTGGCATTTGGGAAAATAAAATAAAAATAAAGAAGAAAAAAATAAAAATAAAATTAAAAAAAGTATTTGTTTTTTGGCAAAATAACTTAAAAATATTGTTTTGGGGAGAAAAAACAAACAACAAAAACCCGACCTATCGACCCTATTTTTTTGGCCTATGTTACCGTAAACAGACTATTTTTGTGTGTGTGGCCTTACTGGACAAAGACACCATTTCTGGTGAAAATACAAGAAAGATTAAGGCACCAAAAAAAATAGTCTGTTTACGGTATCCCGACCGACCCTATTGTTTCGCGCGACCCTAGACTTTTTTTGGCATTTAAGGAAAAAAAGAAAAAGAAAAAAGAAAAAAAAGTCTTTGTTTTTTGGCAAAATAACTTAAAAATATGTTTTTTGGGAGAAAAAAAATCCCGACCTACCGACCCTATTTTTTGGGCCTTTGTTACCGTAAACAGACTATTTTTGTTGTTGGCCTAAGAAGATTGGACAGTTAGTCCGAAAGATGAATATGTCCCAAATGATCGCCCTGATGCTGAAAAAAAACCCGATTCTCAGAAAACAGCGTCAACAGTTTTCAAAATAGTGTCAAAAGTTAATAAACCATTTTGAAAATAATCGCTTTATTGCAAGAAAGAGGTTGACGATGACAAACATTACTTCTCACAATGATTCTATGGTGTTCCAAGTACCTAAAAATGCTGAGATCCCAAAATATGTTTTTGGACCAACATGTTGTACCATATCTGGCCTTAAAACGTTAGTACAGTATATTTTTGGTCTTCCTATTTGCTCTATCATAAGTTCTATTACCCCCCGCGGGTTAGGGGGAAGAATTTACCCGATGCTCCCCAGCAGGCGACTAACGGATTCTAAGTTCCTCCTTTTACCCTTGTTAAGTGTTTC
>NC_090252.1:44689961-44702461 GCF_037325665.1 Littorina saxatilis
AAATTGAAATGCCAGACATTGCTTCGAACTGAATGTAACATTCACGGGAACTGACATGCGATCTGGCGTGCTGAAAGGCAAAGACCGTTCCATGAATTGATTGGATAAAAAAGCGTGCGCGCTTGTATGTGTATGTGTGTGTGTGTGTGTGTGTGTGTGTGTGTGTGTGTGTGTGTGTGTGTTCATATATATATATGTGTGTGTGTGTGTGTGTGTGTGTGTGTGTGTGTGTGTGTGTGTGTGTGTGTGTGTGTGCGCGTGCGATTGAGTTTCGAGTGCATTACCACTTTTCCTTGAAATAGAACAAACAAACACTGACACACAAAATTAGCCCGCGACTTCTTCTATTGTGCGAGCAATGAAAAACAATGAAAAACAAACTGGTTTTTCGTTGTACAAACCGTAAACTCAAGAAAACTATCACATTCATCCAACTTATTCTGATATCTTAAATAAAAAAATAAAAACATTTTCTTTTACGTAAAGGGATGCAAACACACACAAAACGTTCTACTTCGAGTTTTCTCCCCTTCTTATCACGTGTCTTGCGACGTCATAATGGCGTTGACCTTTCCAACACCTGCTCATATTACTAACTTCTCCAATGTTCAATAAAGGCGTCGTTTCACAATTCAATTTCTTGGTGTGGCTGTTCAAGTTGCTTCGGATTAATTTGTTTTCGACCTCGTTTTGTCTAAAGACGTGATCCAAATGCTATTTTAGTTTTTTCTTTCAGTTTTCCTTTCTTTCTCTCTTTCTTCGTCAGCTATTTTTCCATTTTTTTCAAACTAAATCTATAGATAGCACGTACAGACAGACAGATAGACAGACAGACACGCTGGAAGGTAGGAAACCAGCCAGAATGACCACAAAAGCTCACAAATACATAGACGGACAAGCATGCAGAGACAGATAGACAGACATACAGGAAGACAGGAAGACCGACCGACAGACAGACCAACAGGCTGGTAGACAGACATAAGCTTACAGGTAGACACACAGGCAGACACTTAACTCCGCTTATCTGTTTCTATTTTTTCCTGACAAACTTCCTCAGATCAAAAAGCACTCTCACACACACCCACACACACACACACACACATACGCACGCACGTACGCACACACACACACCCTCCCCCCACACTCTCTCTCTTTCTCCCTCTCTCTCTCTCTCCCTCTCTCTCCCTCTCTCTCTCTCTCCCTCTCTCTCTCTCCCTCTCCCTCTCTCTCTCCCTCTCTCTCTCTCCCTCCCTCTCTCTCTCTCTCTCTCTCTCTCTCCTTCTCTCTCTCTCTCCCCCCCCCCCCCCCCCGCTGTTTGAGTGCAAAACAGTCAGCCAGCTGATAGACAAATCTGAACGAGAGAAAACACTATCAAATTATAGCGATTAATCTTCTTCGCAGCCTCGTTATCGATACCGATCATAATTACAGGATAAGAGGAAAACAAAGTGCCGTCTCAATTTGCTTCTGTGTTGACATAAAATGACACTCTGGCGTGAGTTGGTCAACAAAAATGGGACTCTAAGAAACGACAGACTGCTAACGTTGCACAATCAAGATAAAAAAAAACCCAACCCAATATGGTTATAGTTATTGGAACGGTTAATTTACACGGTTGGCCTAGTGGTAAGGCGTCCGCCCCGTGATCGGGAGGTCGTGGGTTCGAACCCCGGCCGGGTCATACCTAAGACTTTAAAATTGGCAATCTAATGGCTGCTCCGCCTGGCGTCTGGCATTATGGGGTTAGTGCTAGGACTGGTTGGTCCGGTGTCAGAATAATGTGACTGGGTGAGACATGAAGCCTGTGCTGCGACTTCTGTCTTGTGTGTGGCGCACGTTATATGTCAAAGCAGCACCGCCCTGATATGGCCCTTCGTGGTCGGCTGGGCGTTAAACAAACAAACGGTTAATTTTAGAGAAAAAAAACCCCACAGACTTTCTTACCATCCTGACGAAGGCAGTTTATCTGCCGAAATATTGATTAAAAAAAAAAGTACCTTACCTGGTTATTGGCGTGTCTTCTTTTTATTTAAAAAAACAAACACATTCACAAATGTGACCCGCTCCAACAAAAGGATAACAAAGTCGCTGTGGGGGAACAGAGATAACAGCAATAAACCTAAGCCATGGCCAACATTTTGGATTTTGAGATTTTTGCATTTTTGCACTCTACCAAATGTGTTATATCTATTTTGTAAATATCAATTTCAGATTCGCTTTGCAAATATAATAAAAATGAGGTTTTATTGCACCGCAGACGCAAAATAAGCACCCTTTTAACCCCCAAATAATTGTTTCTTTCTTCGCTTTTTTTTTTTTACTTAAAACAAATTTTATTTTCATTCTTTGTGATGCTTATTGAAGAAAAGTTTACATTTAATCATTATCAGTCACTTTAAGCTTTAGAAGTTAAACTAAAAACCTGTTGCTAGGGATTTTTTGCAAATTTTAATCCTGTGACCTTCACACCAGCTTTTCTCAAAATGGCCACTTGAGCTTGAGCAACCTTTAAATCGCTATATCTCATCAATGCTAAACAATAGACACTTGTAGTAAAGACCATCTGAAAGCTGGTTATCTTCACCTTCAAGGGATACCAAAAAGTCCAAATGTCAAAAATGACACTTTGTTATATCCTTTTGTGGGAGTGGGTCACAAATACATAGACCCAATGGTCTTGCTACTGGACAGGCAAACAAATGTGCAAACACGTAATACGAGATGAATTGAACATATCCGATATGAGTCCAATAAATCTTTTCTGTGAATGTTTCGTTTTTGTCAAAAAATGAACGTTCCAATGACAAGCCAATCTTGTTTATTGATTCAGCAAAAATAGGACCACAGCAATAAGACATAGATAATAACGCACTGTATTTTGGACACTGGAAAGTGTTTGAGCAGTTATACTGAAAGTCACGTTTAAAAAGTTATTTATATTTGTATTTTTTTCTCCATTTATATATCTGGTTGTAACTTTGGTACAACAACAAAACTCGGCGTCTGTGGTTTTTCTTTTTCTTTTGTTAACTGTCATTTCGAAAAGTGAAAATAAACTTAAAGAAAGGAACAACTGTTCGGCCTTCTTAAGACTTTTTATTCACACCCTGCGAAAAAGCCCGACTCAATTAGAAGACAAAATGAAAAAAAACAAAGAGACTGCCAACGTTCCAAAATTCAGAATCAAAAACCAAGAAAGGTAGGTTGTTGGAACGTTTGTTATTGACAAAACAATACATTCACAGATATTTCGACCCAACGGTCTTTTAAGTGAACAGACAAACAAATATTCACACAAAATTCATTCATTCGCTCGGCTTCCTGACGAGTGGGCGAAAACTGATTCTATCAAGATAAGTTTTGTGTGAATATTTGTTTGGCTGTTCACTTAAAAGACCGTTGGGTCGAAATATCTGTGAATGTATTGTTTTGTCAAAAACAAACGTCCCAACAACCTACCTTTTTTTTGTTTTTTGTATTATATTAAAAGACAAATACAATTCTGACGACTTTATTTTCAAGAGTGGTTTTCATCACCTACTATTACATCATAATTCGGACAAAGTGTTAGAAGATCGTACGCACGTATTTTTCGTTGTAGATGCTCTTATTTCATCACGAAACAAAAATACAACTTGAATATGAGCTTTAAGTTCAATAACTGTTAAGCATTTCCGATCTGACAAATGTATGTTATTCGTTGGTTTTGGGTTTTATTTTCAAACCAACTCGCAACACCTTTACTATTTTTGCGCAAAACACACACACACACACACACACACACACACACACACACACACACACACACACACACACACACACACACACACACACAACACAGACATATCACCAGGCAGACCAAAAGACAGACATACAGACTAACCGACCGACCGACAGACATACAGGTGAATACAGATTTTGTGATTTAGTACCAAGCATACATACACAATTAAGTATGCCTCTTAAAAATGTCAGACATAACAGACAGACAGATAAACAAGCGTATACAGATTTTGTGATTTAGTACCAAGCATACATACACAATTAAGTATGCCTCTTAAAAATGTCAGACATAACAGACAGACAGATAAACAAGCGTATACAGATTTTGTTATTTAGTACCAAGCATACATACACAATTAAGTATGCCTCTCAAAAATGTCAGACATAACAGACAGACAGATAAACAAGCGTGTACAGATTTTGTCATTTAGTACCAAGCATACATACACAATTAAGTATGCCTCTTAAAAATGTCAGACATAGCAGACAGACAGATAAACAAGCGTGTACAGATTTTGTCATTTAGTACCAAGCATACATACACAATTAAGTATGCCTCTAAAAATGTCAGACATAACAGACAGACAGATAAACAAGCGTATACAGATGTTGTCATTTAGTACCAAGCATACATACACAATTAAGTATGCCTCTAAAAATGTCAGACATAACAGACAGACAGATAAACAAGCGTGTACAGATTTTGTAATGTAGTACCTACAAATAAGTAGAGGTTACATGCCGAGTCTCAGTGAGTATCAAAAATAATGGTCGAAGTTTGCGGATCATGAAAAATGCGAGCTTCAGCGAGCTTTTTCATGACCGCGAACTGAGACCATTATTTTTGATAATCACTGAGACGAGGTATGTAACCTCTTTATTCCTCCTTTCTTCAGTTATTCAAAGAAAAGAGGAGTTTTTGTGCGAAAGTTTGATCGAATCATATTCACCCAACCAGTCTACCTGCGCAGGCGATCGATTAATGCGCGGTTGTATAGTTCCGTGCAAATCATTCAATTCTGTTAACACTTCTTCAGTTTCCATGTTTTGAACTAAAATCAAGTACACAGTTATGTTGTCATTCTGCTGTGGCGGTAAAGGCAGATAGTGTGTGTTCTGTTCATGTTTTGGTATCGCTCAGGAAATGTTCGTTCCTCGAATGTGACTAGCAGACGAAGTTTTACACCCGTGTTCCAACGTTAAAAACTGTATGTAGTTCAGTTTTCTGGGGAAAAATAGTGTATGAAACCGCTGCATGTTCTTTAAGTTGATTAAATGTTTGCAATTGATTGCGTGTGATCTGTTTATAAAATGAAATATTGTTGAAAACTGACCGTCGGATTGCAGTCTTGTCGATGCAGCCGAAATCTGGAAGAGGAACTACTCGTGTCGCTAGACAAAGTATGAGAGTTACTTTTCCTTGGAATCTTGCTAGCGATAAACGATTGTGCACGGCAGATCTGAATTGAGAAAACAACCAAACTCATGGGTTTTATATTGAGATTCATGTGTTCAAGCCTGAAGTTGCTGGTTTAAATGCGGTATGGTTGTATTGTTTGCTCCAGAAATGTATATTTTGTACATTAGAGTGTTCTGAACTTTTGAGTCGCAAAAAGTAGATCCACAATGTGTACAGTCTCTACCTATGAGCTATCGAGGATTCAGGCCCGTTGTTGGGTAAGTGATTTTGGTTGTTGGGTAAGTTACCGAAAAATAACTAGCCCTACAAGTTTACAGAGAGGAAGAAGCAGAGGGGGGAATAATGACTCATCTAGGGAGCACCTCATCCACACAAGCTCTGAACCGGAAGACGCGGCCTCACTGCGCATGCCTCCCAACGGTGCAGGGTCCAACGACGTCGCTGCAGCCGCCGATTATTAGTCTAATTAGTGATGGTTAATGAAGCAAGCAACTAACTGTGTTTGCCAGTAACCCATTCTCTAAGGACCCGTTACACTTCTCCCCGAAGAATGCTTGTCACGTCCCACATCTCGTTATCCTAATTCCACGACTTGAACCTTTCAAAAGGAGACCGGAGGTAGAGTGGTCTGTGCATCTGTTATCGAGCCTTCCCACTCCAGGCGTCTAACCCCCTACAGTACTGACACAGTTTGTTGTTTGTCCGTACCTATCGTTGTCACTGTCTCTGTCTGTCTTCAGGCGTCTGGCCGTTTATTACGAATGGGTTATTAAGTCGATACACACAGTTTGCTGTTTGTTATTATCTACCTTTGTCCCTGTCTGTGCCTGTTTTTTTTGGTCTCTGTTAACATTTGTGTCAAAGCTTCAGCCCCTTCGACCTCTCTCCCCCCTCTCTCCCTCTCTTTTGTGTTTTTCTCTCTCTCTCACACACACAAACACACACGCACACAAGCACGCAGGCAAACACCCCCCCACACCCCACCCACACGCACTCACACACACGTGCACACACACAAACACACACACACGCACACACAAACACACACACACATACATGTATACGCACACACACACACACACATATAGACACCCCCCCCACCGCTCCCAAACACACACAGGCAAACACATTTCAAAAACCTCCTCCCCAGACCGAAACACCCCTTTCCCCCATCCACCCCAACCTCACCCCTCCCTCAACCCCCCCCCCACCCCCCCCCTCCCCCCCCCCCCCCCCCCCGTCCCTCGTCCCTTGCCGATTTCTGAGTCTTTTGGGATCTGCCACTTTTGTGCCGTTTTGCGTCGGAGAATGGGGGAACGGCACGAAGCCATCGGCCTCATTTTGCTCGCCTTCCGTGTAACAGAAAATTGGGTTCACAGACCCTAACCAAGCCATCAGCTGAAGAGGATGACCCTCGTAAGAAACGCCGGGCAAAATACGAGGGCCGGGTCCCTAAGTCGTTCACACAGAGCACGCTCTCGTGTCTCCAAACATAAAAAGGACAATGAATCATCTCTGTCTCGTGTGAGTTGTTTTCCTTTTCTTTGGTTGTTTGTTTGCCTAGACGTACTGTGTTTCATGTCTTTTTTTTGTTTTGTGTTGAGGTCTCATGTTTTCTCGATATGATTGGTTTTCTTTCCCTCTCCTTTTTGTTCTCCTTCTGTTTTTCTTTCATCACTAATTGATCATCTATGGTGATCGTCGTCGACACCGTCATCGCCATTCTCCGCTTCGTAATTATCATCGTCTTATCGTCGATATTCTAAATATCATCGTCATTGTCTTTGTCCGCAAGTGGTGATCGTCATTGAGGTCGTCATATCCTTCTCAGACCTGTGAAACATCAAGTGTTGCAATGTTCATTTACATGTTTTGCTTACATAGTGTCTTGGTGTAGCATTGTCAAAAAATGTGTTCGCACATCCACATAAAGGCTATTATATATAAACATTTTTGTATAAAGTTAATTCAGAAAAAAAAGAAACATAATGGCCAGTAACGAGTGTCTCAAGGGCCCCTTTTCAGTGTGGACAATGTTCTGTGACACCAATTCTGACTGCTACACGGAATGATAATCAAGAATTAGTACCTAGGACTCACAAGGAAGAGCAAACTGTTGCATGCTTGTCATTATTTGTTTGAGCAGAATATTTCAAAGCTCGGCGTAGCAACGTATCAATTGTCTTAAAAGGTAGCATGCTACGCTCTGGTTGCTCTTCTCCCTTGTCAATATCATCATCATCATCATCATCATCATCATCATCATCATCATCATCATCATCATCATCATCATCATCATCGTCGTCGTCGTCGTCAAGGCTTCTCATTAGAGAGGTCTAGATTGTACGATACAGAAGAGTCGCACAAATGACAAGCCAAGTGTTCCAAGCAAAAGGTTATCTACAAGATACCAGTTAGGATTCTGTTAACATCGACCCACGCCTAGACCCTACATATACTGCAAGTGTCACGAACTGAA
Organism: Littorina saxatilis; assembly: GCF_037325665.1. Lineage (NCBI taxonomy): Eukaryota > Metazoa > Mollusca > Gastropoda > Littorinimorpha > Littorinidae > Littorina > Littorina saxatilis. Next base: position 44,697,644 of record NC_090252.1, read on the forward strand.
AACTCTGCCTGAACAATCCCTCTCAATGCGGTCAATGCGCATGCGCTAATACGGGGAGATCAATCAGGTCGTGAACAACCTAACCCTAACCCTAACCCTAACCCTAACCCATTGTACGTTCGGTCAAAGGGTCGCATTTTTAAGTCCAAGATTGGCGCATGCGCATTGACAGCATTGAGAAGGATTGTTCAGGCAGAGTTTTCAGTTCGTGACACAGGCAAGCAGTCTCAAATTAGCCATTCGTGAACATAACACACAGTTCTGAAATTGTTTTTACCAATGACAATTTGCAGTCTAGTATTTACGGCAACTACTATACATTATCCTTTAGCGATGCAAAGCCAACAGCCGACAAAAACGGACAGTCAAGTCGGCAAACAAGCAAACAGACAGACAGACAAACAACATAACGAAACGCGTCACCGCACCCACGTGATCCACATGCAAGAAGGCCATACAATATGTCACGTGCCAGCTGAACAAACATTCTAATGGCACAGAGAGGGGAAACATCTTATCGACGAGGACAAAAATCTGAACGACAAAAACTGGACATGGGAGGTAATTCGACAAGCATATTCCTGCTCAGAAATGCCCCCCCCCCACCACCCCGTCCTCATCACACCCCGTTTTTATCTGAACCCAATGGGGAAATGGCTCAATGAGTTATTAGCTGTTGTAACCTGAGACTTAACGAGAAACGAAGAAGAACAAGAAGAACAAGACCAATAACAAGAAGAAGAAGGAGAAGAAGAAGAAGAAGAAGAAGAAGAAGAAGAAGAAGAAGAAGAAGAAGAAGAAGAAGAAGAAGAAGAAGAAGAAGAAGAAGAAGAAGAAGAAGAAGAAGAAGAACAACAACAACAACAACAACAACAACAACAACAACAACAAGAACAAGAACAACAAGAACAACAAAAAGAACAACAAGAACAAGAACAAGAAGAAAACAAGTCGCGTAAGGCGAAAATACAATATTTAGTCAAGTAGCTGTCGAACTCACAGAATGAAACTGAACGCAATGCAACGCAGCAAGACCGTATACTCGTGGTCCACCGCTCACAGCATTGGCAGTGAAATTGACAAGAAGAGCGGGGTAGTGGTTACGCTATGCTGCATAGCACGCTTTTCTGTACCTCTCTTCGTTTTAACTTTCTGAGCGTGTTTTTAATCCAAACTTATCATATCTATATATTTTTGGAATCAGGAACCGACAAGGAATAAGATGAAAGTGTTTTTAAATTGATTTCGAAAAAAAAATTTTGATAATAATTTTTATATATTTAATTTTCAGAGCTTGTTTTTAATCCGAATATAACATATTTATATGTTTTTGGAATCAGCAAATGATGGAGAATAAGATAAACGTAAATTTGGATCGTTTTATAAATTTTTATTTTTTTTTACAATTTTCAGATTTTTAATGACCAAAGTCATTAATTAATTTTTAAGCCACCAAGCTGAAATGCAATACCGAACCCCGGGCTTCGTCGAAGAGTACTTGACCAAAATTTCAACCAATTTGGTTGAAAAATGAGGGCGTGACAGTGCCGCCTCAACTTTCACGAAAAGCCGGATATGACGTCATCAAAGACATTTATCAAAAAAATGAAAAAAACGTTCGGGGATTTCATACTCAGGAACTCTCATGTCAAATTTCATAAAGATCGGTCCAGTAGTTTAGTCTGAATCGCTCTACACACACACACACACACACACACACACACACACACACACACACGCACAGACAGACACACATACACCACGACCCTCGTTTCGATTCCCCCTCGATGTTAAAATATTTAGTCAAAACTTGACTAAATATAAAAAAGAACAAGAAGAACAAGAAGAACAAGAACAAGAACAAGAAGAACAAGATCAAGAAGAAGAGAAAAACAGATTTATAATGCAAAAAGCATGAGTCTCAAAGCCACTGGCCGTAAAAACAAAGCACCATGCATTGTTCATTTTCTTATTTGTGCCTCATTCTGACATGAGGCAGCAAATGACAAATAAAATAGGTTAACAAGTTTACAAGTTTCAAAAAAAAGACAAAAGTCAAGATTTGCACAGGTATTTTCTTTAAACTCTCAATAAGGGAAGTCAGTGGAAGATTCGCGCATGACCCCGCGCTGTTTACTGCTTCACTGCATAACAGGAAACTTGTCCAACTTTTCAGAAATACCAGAAATAGTCAAAAAGGGGCAGCTCCGCTCTAAGGAGGTACAATTGTCTTCTTTCTAACTTTCTAAGTTTTACAACTTCACGAGATCATTATGGGAGGATTAAGACATTTGCAAAGGGCACGCACACATCCCGAAGTAAATAACATATTACTCTACTCAAGACCCGCAACTTGTGCCTCAGAAGCTATAAGCAAGCTTAGTTAAAGGCTGCCATATTCGTAGCGTTCATTAATTAATTCATATTGTTTACATGTGCCAATAATGTTATAAAACTGTACCTAAGGGGATATACTAACGATTGGCTGTAGCTTTCGAACACAGAACACATTATTTTAGTATTGCAAAGTGGTGTTGATAGTGTCGAATGTAAACAGAACAGTCTCAAACGCCATCTTTGGTTTACGAAACGTCACGAAGTGACGTCAACGGTCTAAAAATAGCCCAAGTCCTGGAGAACAATGCAATAAAGAATTAATTATTTCTCGTAATTGGTAAGGACTTCAAACCTAAAACTTTGCAGGAAGCTTAATTTATACATCCCCGCAACGATGGTAAAAGCCCTGGAAGTAATTAAACTAATTAAATAGGACTATGTCAGCCTTTAACTCTACGCGAGATCTTGTGCGCTTATGTGATCATTAATCATGCTAATGGGCTCCGCTCACATATGTAACTTCAGCAGGACCGACGACGCACTGCAGCTAATCCCAGCCCGCTACACGTTGCATGAAAGGAAAACAGGCCAAGTACTCGTCATAATCCCTATCGCGGCATAAATAATAGCCCGTGCGTCGTCTGTGCAGCTGAAACTGCGCAGGTATAGTCTGCCCATAAGCTTCGTCATTTGTAAAGAAAATCGGAATGCACGGCGTTTCCTGGTTGTCCTCTAGTCTCTACCATCTCGACAAGTTCTGTCTTCTTCTCAACGTCCTTGACACCAGACTACTTCGCGTATTCATTATAGTTTACATGCACGATCTTTGCAGATGAATGCGAGTGCTCTCCCCTTAGTTGCATTATCTTCACAAGAACACTTAATCCAACGGATCGAATATTCATCTCGAAATTTTCAGACATAGCAGACGTACAAACAGACAGACAGATATACAGGTGTATAGAGATTTTGTCATTTAGTACCAATCATACAAACTATACTATGCATCTCAAACTTCCCAGGGATAACACTGGTGCACTGAAAAGCAATCCCAAAGCAACAGACTCAGCTAGGAAACACCTCACTGTCCCTTCTGCACAGATGATCAAGGAGATGAATACCATGTTGTATTCTTGTGTCCTCTTGATCAAGATCTTCGAGCGAAATATTTTAAAATCTCGAAGACAAAGCCACCGCAACAGCAGCTTGTCAGTCTTTGTGGAAGGGATGATTATGATGTGATGAACATTTTCAGCAGATATGTGTTTTTTTGTGTTACAAAAGAGACAAACTCAGATTAATGCGGTCAAGTAATCTTCTTATACACGATACAGGTTTTAATGAAGTTAGAAGTGTACGACGGGCGCAGTGGCGTAGTGGATGAGACATCGGCCTCCTAATCGGAAGGTCACGTGAGTTCAGATCCCGGCTGCGGCCGCCTTGCGGGTAAAGGGTGGAGCTTTTTCCGATCTCCCAGGATCAAAAAAACAAGAAAGGTAGGTTGTTGGAACGTTTGTTATTGACAAAACAATACATTCACAAATATATCGACCCAACGGTCTTTACAGTGCACAGACAAACAATGAGTAACGAGAACTTAGCTTGATCGAATGTGTCAGCCGCTTGTTGGGAAAGTCATAAGCGAATGAATGAAGCGATCTCCCAGGTCAACTTTTGTGCAGACCTACTAGTGCCTTATTCCCCTTCGTGTGTACACGCAAGCACAAAACCAAGTGCGCACGGAAAAGATCCTGTAATCCATGTCAGAGTTCGGTGGGTTATAGAAACACGAAAATACCCAGCTTTTACTTCCCCCGCAATCGGCGTATGCTGCCTGGGGTAAAACGGTCATTCACGTACAAATCCACTCGTACACAAACATGAGTGAACGTGGGAGTTCCAGCCCATGAACGAATAAGAATAATGAGAAGAAGTGAATTGTACACGTGGTTATGAGTCATCCCAGTGCATATTACATTAACCATCATTGTAAGGGGCTATGGCCTCAGACAATAACAGATTTGTTCTTGTTCTTTTCAATCCATCAATGTGGGTGTAACAGTCGCAAACAGCACGGTCAGAGAGCCTTCTCCCACTCTGCAGCCGTTGCGTGGAACTCTCTCCCTTCCTCTATCCGACACTGCCAAACTTTTTGTTCCTTCAAATCAAACCTTAAAACACACTTCTTCACACAGTATTTTGATTAGTTTTTATTTCAATATGGTGCATTTTTGATCAAGTGTTTGAATGTTTGGATGTTTTGAATGCTTGCAGCTTGTATTGATGTAGTGTTTCGTTGTTCACTTGTGTGCTGAATGCTGCTGCACATGCTTTGTTGCTTTGCTTTGTATGTATAGGTATGTTTTTTCATTGTAAAGCGCTTAGAGAACGTAAAGCGCTCTATAACGTCCCATCCCAGGAAACCTCCCTCCTTTTTGGCGTTCCCCAGGGCTCTGTGCTCGGGCCCGTGCTGTTCATCAC
>NC_090252.1:44707461-44724961 GCF_037325665.1 Littorina saxatilis
ACAGGGGAGACAAGCGAAACTTGGGAGAGCACTTGCTGCGATTGGATGTCCATTATGCAAATCTCTCTCCCGACTCTCCTTGTCTTCCTAAGGGAGGTCACCCCGTCTGAGAGATCTGACACCGTCAATCGCGGCGTGTTGAGACTGAGAGAGAGAGAGAGAGAGAGAGAGAGAGAGAGAGAGAGAGAGAGAGAGAGAGAGAGAGAGAGAGAGAGAGAGAGAGAGAGAGAGAGAGAGAGAGAGAGAGAGAGAGAGAGAGAGAGAGAGAGAGAGAGAGAGAGAGAAAGAGATAGAGAGACAGACTTACAGACATAAAGACATACTAACAGAGAGACAGACAGACAAAAAACTGACAGACAGAAACAGACAGAGACAAAAACAGACAGAAACAGAGATATAGAGAGACAGGGATAGGCAGAGTCGATAAACAGAGACAGAAAGCGAGACACTGACACATATCATATTTGTGAAGGCCATTCACCCATAGACAATACCGTAAATAAAGAAAACGTTCTTACAAGATAACAATTGGACGCACAATAATACAGACATTAAAGAACATGCCAACGGACAGGCGGGCTGCTATTCAGACACCCAAGCCAACAAAAGAGATCAATGATTATAAATAAGACGGACAGTCCATATACAAATTTGCCCGGTACAATTCGGAACGCATATTAACCTATGTCTATTGATATACACAAATATAAACAACGTGCGGATAGGATTCACGTCTGTCATGGATATATCTTCTTGGTACCTAAAATGCGAAACATGGGTTTTTTTTATGGCATGCAAGCATTGCGACTTTTGTGTTTGGGGAACATTGTCCCCTTAGCGGTATGACATGACAAACATACAGTGCTAACTTGCGTACATCTTCTCTGTCTATGCCCTCAAATAGAGCTTTCAGTGAATGTTTATTTAGGCCTATGAGACAATGTTACCTACACACGTGAAACGTGGTGAACCTAATGCATAATCTGAAGTGAATGTACAGCAAATATGTCGTAATTCGTTGAACAGATGGAGAAGTTATTAGCATTTGTGTGGTTGGCTTTTTTGGGAGGTCGCCCTGTATTAAGAGCTGTCAATGACATGCCCCACACAATTCACACTAATTCTTGTGAGGTCGCCCTGTATTAAGAGCTGTCAATGACATGCCCCACACAATTCACACTAATTCTTGTGAGGTCGCCCTGTATTAAGAGCTGTCAATGACATGCCCCACACAATTCACACTAATTCTTGGGAGGTCGCCCTGTATTAAGAGCTGTCAATGACATGCCCCACACAATTCACACTAATTCTTGGGAGGTCGCCCTGTATTAAGAGCTGTCAATGACATGCCCCACACAATTCACACTAATTCTTGTGAGCTTATCCACACAAAAAAGTGCGTTTTGTTGATGTGTGCCTACACGTTTATGTACGCTTCTTTGTGCATTATCAATCAATCAATATGAAGCTTATATAGCGCGTATTCCGTGGGTACAGTTCTAAGCGCTTGTCAAAGAGTTGTCAACACAGGACTAACAAAGAAACTAACATCTACAGACGGACACAAACCCTATCACACACTAGCAAACCCTGATAAACATACAACAAACAACTGTTTAACAACAATGTACACATCAATAGCTAGGTCCAAACAAAATAATATCAAAATAATATCAAAATAATATCATTCATATCCGTTAAACATTATTTTCCATATCTGGTAAACATTATTTTCTACTCATGAAAAAATAGCCATACACATATGTGTCTACATAATCAGTGTACTTCTACGTATGTATTCAGGGCCAGCAAGCATCCACGTGTACATTCTCACATTGACTACTTTACGCTAAACACAACATCAATAGCTTTCACGGCCACGCTTGATTTAACCGCAATCAGTCATGCGTGCTAACCGAAAATATCTGAGTCACATCAGAGGCGTCGACGCGTCGGTGATATAACAGCAACCATTGTCCTCGACCGGAAGACAAAGAGGCGCCATGTTGGCTGATGCATTCTGGGCAAACTATGCTGAATGGCTCGTCGCCATGTTATTAAGGCTATTCTTCTGGTTCAACCGAGTTCCCTTGAATGCAGCATGTTATTTTGATTATTCCTCCGATGAATACGTTCGTTTTCGCTTACATAATAATAATAATAATAATGGACATTTATTAATCGCCGTTTCTCACAAGAGCTCACGGCGATTTACATATTAATTTCTTAACATGACTTTTATTTGACTAGCAGACCTTTTATTGAGTTTGTGTGGGTGCCTGCTGTGTTTTTGTTCTCTTCCTGCCACCATAGAAATGTCTACTGCCAAGCGACCATTCAGAAAATCTTCACGCGTCCAGCGGTGTCACGCGGAGAGCTGAAACAGCTAGAGAGTCGGCTATCTCTTCCTCCCCTCTCCCAACCCAGCTTCGAAATGGTCAATAGACTAAGTAACGCTGTTGCACATATTGAAGTAAATAAACAAGTAATATAAAGTTTTCCATTGAGAAATCCTGTGCCGTATTGCATGCAGATTAGTTTGGTTATTTATTCTGCAATTACCGCAAAATCCCTAGCAAACGCCCACACCCCCCCCCCTCTGCACAGATTTCGGTACAAGTAAGGGGTGGGCGTTTGCTAGGTATACACCCCTTTGCAAGATAAAGTGTCATCACATTTTCACAAGGAAAAAAAAGTGATACCATGTGATTTATGCAATTTTACTGAAAAATAAACACACCGTTTGTTTACACAAACTTAATAAAGATAAACGTTCTGTGACAGAAAAAAGAAGAAGAAAAAACCGGCGAATCATCGAACAGTGTGCACAAATCGTAGATAAAGGAGGCTAAATACATTTCAAAACAAATTTTAAAACAAATTTTAAAACAAATTTTGTTTAAAGCAAAAAAGGGATGGGCGTTATTTGCTAGGTAGTGACCCCTCTGCACAACTTTTGGCCAAAAGTGGGGGGTGGGCGTTTGTTAGATACTGGGCGTTTGCTAGGGATTTTACGGTAACTGTCTTTTTCAAGTTTTGTTTGAAAAGCAGACTTTGCAGTTGGTTTTTGCACATTTTGTTTTTATGTTGTTGCTGTTGTTGGTAGCTTCACATATCGATATGAATACTTCTATGTGCTGTGCGGTATCTCGAATGTGAGGTTTTGCGTGGGGTTGTCTCCACAAAGTTTTCTTTCCATTATAACTTTTTTCAGTACTTTGTAAACCAGCTATGAATAGAAAGCATTTTGGTTTTGTGATGTGCTTGTGTGTGTGTGTGTGTGTGTGTGTGTGTGTGTGTGTGTGTGTGTGTGTGTGTGTGTGTGTGTGTGTGTGTGTGTGAGTGTGTGTGTGTGTGTGTGTGTGTGTGTGAGAGAGTAAGTGTTTGTGTCTGTAGAAGTGGGTAAGAGAGAGAGAGAGAGAGAGAGAGAGAGAGAGAGAGAGAGAGAGAGAGAGAGAGAGAGAGAGAGAGAGAGAGAGAGAGAGAGAGAGAGAGAGAGAGAGAGAGAGAGAGAGAGAGAGAGAGAGAGAGAGAGAGAGAGAGAGAGAGGGAGAGAGATAGAAAAAAAAATTTACGGACGGACAGACATAAATAGATTGTGGTTGTATCTATGAACAAACAGATGTGCACACGACAAAACACCTACAGCGGTTAATTAATTGTGTGGCGTGAAAGAAAAAAAAACACCCCACAAACACTCTCCCTTTCGCTGAAATTAACATCTTTGTGATTTCAATCAAAAAGAACCCACGCTGACAAATGATAACACGATCAGGTGCGGAATCAGACTAAAAAAAAAAGCGACTTACGATACGAAAGCAATCCCCGACCAGCTGCTGTTTTCACCAGGGTCTTTGACTTTTCCCGTTTTAATCACATCAGCGGCTCTTCTGTATTAATTTGTGAATGATGGTGGCAGCGTGTTCGATAACAGTAGCGACACCGGAATTAAAGATGCGTTCCTTCTCATATAACATACATTACCTAAGTTCTGTTTTAGACAAAGCAAACCATTCACAAGAACTTGTCCACGCAAAAATACATTTGTTGAAAAATGCTCGCTCTTTATGGAGGGCACCTATGGTGTTCTCCAGCGGTAAGTGTTTAAACGAACGGGTGTTTGTACTGTGTTTAAAAGCCTGACAGTGTCCGTGGCCAGTATCTGATGGTTTACGGGAGGCGGAGGGTGGCTTCAAGTGATGATGCTATCACTTATTCGCCATGTTGTAATCGTAAATGCCAACATGTTTTTACTTCTTTTAGGTTCACATATAACATTACAACAACATCAGACAACATCAGACAACATCAGACAACATCAGACAACATCAGACAACATCAGAACACAACATCAGACAACATCAGACAACATCAGACAACATCAGACAACAACATCAGACATCAGACAACAACATCAGACAACAACACCAGACAACATCAGACAACAACATCAGACAACAACATCAGACAACAACATCAGACAACAACATCAGACAACATCATCAGACAACATCAGACAACAACATCAGACAACATCATCAGACAACAACATCAGACAACAACATCAGACAACATCAGACAACAACATCAGACAACAACATCAGACAACAACACCAGACAACATCAGACAACAACATCAGACAACAACAGACAACATCAGACAACAACATCAGACAACAACATCAGACAACAACATCAGACAACATCAGACAACAACATCAGACAACATCATCAGACAACAACATCAGACAACAACATCAGACAACATCAGACATACAAGACTATGCTAGATGCATCTTAAAAAAAAATCCCACAAAAACCGACAAAAAAAGCACAATACAACGTACATTCACATAGCCCACACTCAATACATTTGAAAATTATGTATACATACTCTTCGTCTCCTTTCTTATCTTTCCATTAAATTGTTGTAGTGTGTGGGTGTGTGTGACCATGTTTGAATTTATTCGGATTTAGTTCTCTTTCCTTGTTTGTATTATGATTATGTAAGTGTAAAGCGCTCTGGGCTTGTCACCACGAGGTTTACGCGCTATATAAGTAGAGGTTACATGCCGAGTCTCAGTGATTATCAAAAATAATGGTCGAAGTTAGCGGATCATGGTCGAAGTTAGCGGATCATGAAAAATGCGAGCTTCAGCGAGCTTTTTCATGACCGCGAACTGAGACCATTATTTTTGATAATCACTGAGACGAGGTATGTAACCTCTTTATCCCTCCTTTCTTCAGTTATTCAAAGAAAAGAGGAGTTTTTGTGCGAAAGTTTGATCGAATCATATTCACCCAACCAGTCTACCTGCGCAGGCGATCGATTAATGCGCGGTTGTATAGTTCCGTGCAAAGTATTCAATTTTGTTAACACTTCTTGTCAGTTTCCATGTTTTGAACAAAAATCAAGTACACAGTTATGTTGTCATTCTGCTGTGGCGGTAAAGGCAGATAGTGTGTGTTCTGTTCATGTTTTGGTATCGCTCAGGAAATGTTCTTTCCTCGAATGTGACTAGCAGACGAAGTTTTACACCCGTGTTCCAACGTTAAAAACTGTATGAAGTTCAGTTTTCTGGGGCAAAATAGTGTATGAAACCGCTGCATGTTCTTTCAGTTGATTAAATGTTTGCAATTGATTGCGTGTAATCTGTTTATAAAATGAAATAGTGTTGAAAACTGACCGTCGGATTGCAGTCTTGTGGATGCAGCCGAAATCTGGAAGGGGAACTACTCGTGTCGCTTGACAAAGTATGAGAGTTACTTTCCTTGGAATCTTGCTAGCGATAAACGATTGTGCACGGTAGATCTGAATTCAGAAAACAACCAAACTCATGGATGTTATATTGAGATTCATGTGTTCAAGCCTGTAGTTGCTGGTTTAAATGCGGTATGGTTGTATTGTTTGCTCCAGAAATGTATATTTTGTACATTAGAGTGTTCTGAACTTTTGAGTCGCAAAAAGTAGATCCACAATGTGTACAGTCTCTACCCACGAGCTATCGAGGATTCAGGCCCGTTGTTGGGTAAGTGATTTTGGTTGTTGGGTAAGTTACCGAAAAATAACTAGCCCTACAAGTTTACAGAGAGAAAGAAGCAGAGGGGGGGGATAAGTAATCGTTATTATTATTATTATTATTATTTAAGTTATTGAGACATCCCAGTGCACTAAGGGATTTATAGAGCAAATCGAGAAAATTCATTATTGAACGAAGCGCATAGTGCTGAGTTCAATAATTATTTTCGAGATTTGCTCTATAAATCCCTTAGTGCACTGGAATTGTTTCAATAACGATATTGTCAGTACCGCCATAGAAAAAAGAAGATTCCAAGCGCACATTTTGCAACGCGCAATTGAATAGGCATAACTGTGTGGTCAGGTCGTGTACAGTAAAGATCTACTTTTGTGTGGGGTGTCTCAAGTGTGTCGTGCTTTCGTCACACGCATTTTAATTTCTGTTGGTAAATTCCAGTGTAGCGTTAATCTGAACAGTGATGATCTTTCAGAGAGACCTCATTGGAACTCGGAGAAAGGGCTGTGCTCTTCATTATTTGCGATTCGAAACCTCCAGTCGAGCTTCGACGGATTGACTGTGCGGAGTGACTCCCCTTGAATTGACTCGAAGCCGCGGGACTCGACGGTTCGCACATTCTCAAAACAAATGTGGCATATTTTCGTGTTGTATCTTCATTCATCGGGGAGTCTGATACTAAATATGAACGGTAAGAATGCTCTGAACCCTACACGTATTATATCCCCATCGTTTTTTCGTTCACATTTGCCCAACATGTTAATTTGCTGAGCGGGGTTTATGTCGTCTGCTAGGGCAATCAAACCACTGCATGCAGTCTGCACTGACTGAGTCTGCACGCACGAGGCACGCTGGTAATAAGTCTTATAATGGTAAGAACGTTCTGAACCCTACACGTTTTCGATTACGATTGTTCTTGCCTTGAAATAATAATTCGGAAACCATTCATTTACTGAACTGATGCAGTCGTATTTCAGTGTAGTCAGTGCGGCTACGTATGACAGAGTCGATCGAGTCAGTCTTCCAAACTGGTCTAGCTGGTGGTACGTTGTCGGAATAACACTTGTGTTTTCTGATAGCGGGTGGGAATTTTATATTAACTCATCATTTGGTAATGTGGATGATAAGCTACATGCCACTAACACGATGAGAAGAATCTATGCAAGTCGGCGAGAATTAGATGAAACCCAGCGGCTCCTATTTTTAGATCAGTGGCAGCCGCACTGTGGCACAGGCACATGCAATCTGTCAGAAAAAAACCCACTTCTGCTTTAATTGAGAAGTAGGGAATTTATGGTCATTTGGTATTGTGGAGAATATAAGCTACATGTCAGTAATTAATTCTGAGGATGAGAGCACAGTCTTGCTTAGGTAAAGGGCGTAAGAATACGCTCTGTGGAAAAGTTAGCGCACTCCAAGAGTGCGCTAACAGTTTTAGCGCATCGCCATTAGCCAATCAACTGGTTCACATCAGTCATGTGACACCAGTACTTACTGACAATTATTATTATTATTATTATTATTATTATTATTTAAGTTATTGAGACATCCCAGTGCACTAAGGGATTTATAGAGCAAATCGAGAAAATTCATTATTGAACGAAGCGCATAGCGCTGAGTTCAATAATTATTTTCGAGATTTGCTCTATAAATCCCTTAGTGCACTGGGATTGTTTCAATAACGATATTGTCAGTACCGCCAGAGAAAAAAGAAGATTCAGAACGCACATTTTGCAACGCGCATTTGGATAGGCGTAACTGTGTGGTCAGGTTTGTGTCACTGGATCTACTTTTGTGTGGGCTGTCTCAAGTGTGTCGTGCTTTCGTCACTCGCAAACTCTTGTTTTAATTTCTGTTGGTAAATTCCAGTGAAGCGTTAAGCTAAAAAGTGATGACCTTTCACAGAGACCTCATTTAAACTCGGAGAAAGGACTGTACTCTTAATTATTTGCGATTCGAAACCTTCATCGAGCGTCGACAGATTGACTGTGCAGAGTGTTGCCCCTTGAATTGACTCCGGCCAAGGCCACGGTTAGCAGACTCGGATTTTCAAAGTAAATGTGGTATGTTTCTTCTGTTGTATCTTCACTCATCGGGGAGACTGGTACTATTATATATGAACCGTAAGAATGCTGTGAACCCTACACGTAGTATGTCCCCATCGTTTGCTTGTTCACATTTGCCGCCAACATGTTAATTTGCTGCGAGGTTTATGTCGTCTGCTAGGGCGGCAAGGGCAAGCGAACCACGGCACTGCACTGCAGTCTCATTTCAAAAACAACAATTGCTCGTCTGCACGCATGATGCACGCTGGTAATACGTTTTATACATGGTAAGAACGTTCTTAACCCTACACGTTTTCGATTCCGATTCACGGTTGTTGCCTTGAAATAATAATTCGGAAACCATTCATTTACTGAACTGATGCAGTCGTATTTCAGTGTAATCTAGTCTGCTACGTATATATTCCAAATGCTGATCTAGTTCAGTGGTACGTTATCGGAATAACACTTGTGTTTTCTGTTAGCTGCTGGGAATTGTATACTAACTCATCATTTGGTAATGTGGATAATAAGCTACGGCATAATTATGAGAAGATTCTTCGCAAGTCGAAACTGAAAAATAGACACAGCGGGTTCTATTTTTAGATAGTGGCAACTGTAGCACAGGCACATGCAATCTGTCAGAAAAAACACTTCTGCTTTAATTGAGAAGCAGGAATTTATAGTATTTTGGTATTGTGGAGAATATAAGCTACATGTCATTAATTAATTCTGAGGATGAGAGCACAGTCTCGCTTAGGCAAAGGGCGGAAGAATACGCTCTGTGGAAAAGTTAGCGCACTCCAAGAGTGCGCTAACAGTTTTAGCGCATCGCCATTAGCCAATCAACTGGTTCACATCAGTCATGTGACACCAGTACTTACTGACAATTATTATTATTATTATTATTATTATTATTATTATTATTATTATTATTATTATTTTATTACTAATAACAACAAAATCCTTATTATTTTTAGAACGTGTCCATAAGCATTTTCATTGTTATTGTGTTATATGTTGTTTTGTATGTGAAACGATTGAATTCGCCAAAAGTGAATAAACACGTTTAAAACAACGTGTCCTACCTGTTCTAATAGATATACAATGATTACATGCCTTCCGTATTATGGGAACAAGAATTGTACCCTTTTTCTGATCGTTAAAGCAATGATAATCTGCCTTTTTGTTTAAACAAACCAAACATTGAATCTTGTTTCTGTTGGAGAGCACTGATTTGTTTAAAATCTTTTTCTTCGTATGTAACAAATCTCTATTTTGCTATCTTAATACGATAACAAATTGATATTTTCCTCGAAAGGAATTATTGTATCAATTTTGATTGTAAAAGAAAGATTGTATCTACCGTACTAACAATGATTGGTCATAGTATGTTTGTTTAGGTTTGGTCGTTATCTTTGCCTGTGCATGTATTGTATGTTTGGTCGTTTTCTTTGCCTGTGCATGTATAGTTTGTTGGTTATGTTTGGTCGGTTTCTTTGCCTGTGCGTGTATAGTATGCTTGGTCGATGTATGTATTGTAAAGCGCTAAGAGTAGACATTTTTCTAGAATAGCGCTATAAAAGTTTGCATTATTATTATTATTATTATTGGATCATTCTCGATCTCTCGTTCAAGAGCAATGAAAACTCCCTTTTATTTTGTTTTTGTTTCTTCACGAGCGTATTCCTTTATTCAATTTGATAAAATACAATAAAAAAAAGTATATAACACTGCTTATGAGTAGTGCAACAGCTCGGAAACATGACAAAGGTTTAAAAAAAAAAAAAAAAAAAAAAGCAATCTTTATTACCCATGATTGTAAATATCGAACAACAGCATACGTTTGTCGTGTATTGTACGATTTGTCGCATGAGTACCCAACAAGTATAAGACTCTAATAAGTGAGTACCCGACGGGTGTTCTGTTCAAGTGATAGATATATATATATATATATATATACAGTGGAACCCCCCCCCATTTTAAGACCCTCAAATATTTGAAAAAAATCAGGTTTTAAAAAGGAGGGAGTCTTAAAATGGAGGTTAATGTGTCAGTTTAGAGCAACGATAAACTATCTTTAAACTGAAGGTGAGGCGATGGTATTAAGGACTGGACAAGGATGGAAAAGAAGGGGGAAGGAATGGAGATAGGTGATGTGGGCGGGACGTTAAAGTACCCAGAAACACTCGGGAGGAGCGTGGGGAGGAGCGTGGGAAGGGGCACGCCGCCTAAACTTCAGCGTTGTAAATTCAGAGCAGTCCTTGTTGGGTGACAATTCCCTTTTATTATTATGGAAACACTCTCTGTGTTTCGTTTTTACACCCCCGGTATAGGGGTGTGTATAGGTTTCGCTCGATGTGTTTGTTTGTTTGTTTGTTTGTGTTCGCATATAGATCTCAAGAATGAACGGACCGATCGTCACCAAACTTGGTGAACAGGTTCTATACATTCCTGAGACGGTCCTTACAAAAATTGGGACCAGTCAAACACACGGTTAGGGAGTTATTGGTGGATTAAAATTATACAAGGACTTATAGAGGGACATCTGAATGGTCAAAGGGAAATAACCATTCTCACTCAGTCACTGCCACCAACTGAAAAGGTTATTTCCCTTTGACGGGGGTGTTTTTCCTACCTCGGAGGAATTTCTTGTATTATTATGGAAACACTCTCTGTGTTTCGTTTTTATTAATTAAATGCAAAAGTAATATTTTTCCCTTCCATATCAAGGACAGCATTATTGCATCCCTTTCCCGATCGTGCATCAATGATTGTATCTATCTTTCAAGCAATGCGTGTATCCTGTTCTGACCGAAGAATACTAATTAGCTAGTAAATTAGTTATTTACCTGGTAATGAATTCCCTTTGCTTGTTATGGAAACAATTACAGTATCTTGTTTCCAAAGGAGTATGATCATAAACAGACACACAGACATACACACTGGTGGTAGCTCTCACATTATTGCTGATAATGAATGTGATAATGATAGTTTTTAGCGGTAAACTTTTAACTTTTAGCTAAAGCTGACGGCAATTAACCTATTTGGAATCATGTTACTATTCCTGTTAGTGTACATATGCGTGCGCGAGTGTAGTATGCTTCGTATGGTATTTTTATCTGTTGTCTTATTATTTGTTTTGTCTTTTAATGTGCACCACACTGAAATTTCTCTGTATGAGATAATAAAGTATTCGTATTCGTATTCGTATACTGATATTCGAGATAACAGTGACAACGCTAGTATGCCCGAACAGTGCCGTAGTTCACTGCGAATACGTCTTGATGAAGATTTGTATTTAATTATTTATTTCTCTGTCAATCTGTCTGTCTGTCTGTTCACCTGCGCGCTCTCTCTCTCTCTCTCTCCATGTCTATGTCCCTGTCTCTCTTTCTCTCTCTCTCTCTCTCTCTCTCTCTCTCTCTCTCTCTCTCTCTCTCTCTCTCTCTCTCTCTCTCTCGCTCTCTCTTTCTCTATAAATTATATATCTCTGTCTATCTAAACTGTGCAAACATATCATTGCAAGCATTGTTGTACCTCAACTAAAACATTCATTCACGTGTCATTTCATTCAAACTTTATATGCCATTAAAGGCCCTCTCTCCCCCCCCACCCACACACATACACACACACACACAAAGACACTCATACGCACTCACACACCCCTCCCACTCACACACCCCTCCCACACACACACCCCACACACACACACACACTCCTCCCCCACCCCACACACACACTCCCCCCCCCCCCCTATACACACACAGCGGACGACAAAAAGCGGAAGAGAAAGACATAAGTAGTTCAATCAATCAATCAATGAGTCTTATATCGCGCATATTCCGTGGGTACAGTTCTAGGCGCTCTGCAGTGATGCCGTGTGAGATGAAATTTTATACGGCCAGTAGATTGCAGCCATTTCGGCGCATATTTACCTTTCACGGCCTATTATTCCAAGTCACACGGGTATAGGTAGACAATTATTAACTGTGCCTAAGCAATTTTGCCAGGAAAGACCCTTTTGTCAATCGTGGGATCTTTAACGTGCACACCCAATGTAGTGTACACGGGGGGAGGTTCGGACACCGAAGAGAGTCTGCACACAAAGTTGACTCTGTGAAATAAATTTCCGCCGAACCTGGGATCGAACTCACGCTGACAGCGGCCAACTGAATACAAATCCAGCGCGCTACCAACTGAGCTATTTTGGGGGCAAGAGAGAATATTGCCAGCTCAAGAAAAAGGTAATCTTTATTTGTTCTTTGGTCTCCTCAGTCTGTATAAACACACTTTGCGTCAAAGTTGCGCTCGACCGGAATATAGAGCAGCTCTATTAGACACGCCCGACACGCTTATTACATCCGGGACGTATTTGTTGAGGTGAACTGCAAAGCCTGCTCTGCAAAGTAATTATAGGTGCAGTAAGATTAAACACGCTGCAGTTTGCCAGCATTCTCGGTTTTATTCGGTTTCTTGGTTTCTTTGCACTTTTAGAACTAGTGAGTTGAAGCCCGAGCGCTCTCTCTCTTTTTCTGTCTGTCGGTCTGTCTCAGTCTCTCTGACAGAGGCATGAGACGGAGGCATGTATAGTCTTTCGGATGAGACGAAAAACCGAGGTCCCTTCGTGTACACTACATTGGGGTGTGCACGTTAAAGATCCCACGATTGACAAAAGGGTCTTTCCTGGCAAAATTGTATAGGCATAGATAAAAATGTCCACCAAAGTACCCGTGTGACTTGGAATAATAGGCCGTGAAAAGTAGGATATGCGCCGAAATGGCTGCGATCTGCTGGCCGATGTGAATGCGTGATGTATTGTGTAAAAAAATTCCATCTCACACGGCATAAATAAATCCCTGCGCCTTGAATATGTGCGCGATATAAATTGCTTATTAAAAAAAAATTATAACCAAAAAAAAATCCCTGCGCTTAGAATTGTACCCATGGAATACGCGCAATATAAGCCTCATATTGATTGATTGATTGATTGACGTATGAAGGTATAGGCAGGCAGAGACGCAGGCAGGCAGGCAGGCAGGCAGGCAGACAGGCAGGAAGGCAGGCAGGCAGGCAGGCAGGCACACACACACACACACACACACACACACACACACACACACACACACACACACACACACACACACACACACACACACACACATAGCGGCTAGAGCCTCCTTAGCTAAAGGGATCTAAGTTCCGAGTTTAACTGGCATTCATGGGACCATCTTTGGTTTAAACAAAATCTTATTCAGAATTTCTTCGCATGAACAGTTCGAAACAAACAGCTAGGACACGCACTCAAGCAAATGCTTATATCACGTGACCAGAACAATACTAAATTACACACATTTTCGTAATGGTGGACATAACAACAATAAACCAGAAGAACAAATTGAAAGAATGGGGATGGGGAGCTAAATAGGAACAAAACAATCTACAGAATATAAAAAGAAAAGGGAGGGAGAGGGGGAAGAAAGTACTAACAACCACAAGGAGAGACTAGGACGAAAGCGCATAGGAAGAGAGCATCAAGTCTAAGACATGCAACATGTAAATTCAAGTAAATGTAACAATTTTTTTTATGGAAGGCAGTAATTCGTTAACATATAAAACACGAGACAAACGATAATAATCATTACTTATACACTGCTTGTGTAATCAAATACGATAACGAGGTTGTTACTTCTCTTCTCACCTGCTCTGTACGCATGCGCACATACACCCTTATCAACGGAAATCACCGCCACTCGACGCTTCCTACAAGCAGAGAGACACACGGTCAGGGAGGCGCCCCGTTGCACAAGACCACATGCGGACACAGTCATCCGAACATTATGCCATTAGCGACTGTAGCGCCGAGAGGTAGGTCCGGTAAGTTAAAATCCCTCACGTGACTTTGGCGGGTCGAAACTGGGGTTAGATAATATCCTGAACTGCTCAATAGGATTTAAAGTGTCTGATCCCACGATGATGCAGTATTACATCAATGTTGTGCACTGAAGTTTGTATGGTTCTGATGGTCTGATCATGATTGGCATTTAGGGCGACTTACAGCTCAAACAGCGCCACCATGCGGTCAAGTGCCGCCAAGAAGGACTCCTGAATACCGGTCCCGCGGCCGGTCTTTATACACACCACGCTCTCTCATCACTCACCCTTCACCATCCCACATACCCCCTTAAAACCCTTCAGCTCATTTGACAGACAATAATTTGCGAGGCGACAATAACATAATTAACGGTGCCCGATGAGTCCCAAGGACCCAATTAACGACCTAAACCGTCCACCCTCTTCCCCCCGCTGTTTGTCCGAGTTCCAGCCAACATCAACACTGACCGCAGGAATTTCTTGGCCACTGAGACGCAATCAGGATAATAGAAACCATCATTAGGAATACTTGCCTTTGACCTGCTTTCATGTGTTAATCGAACCTGCAGCTGACGTTAAGTGGTGTTCACATGGCAGGCTTGCAACCAACTTTACCCCAACTTTCAAGCGATTTTAGTCGGTGGCAAGTCAAACCAAAATCGCTGCCCATGTGAACAGCACATACACGCAAACTAGTTTTAAACGGCGATTTTTTCCAGACTGTATCATTCCGGATCGTCTTCGTTGTTTTCCTGAGAAGGGAAGTAACTGCATAGCACGGGTTGGCTAGAGCTAACCAATCAGTAGGCGCGATAAGAAATATCTGCGCAAAACCTTTAACAAGTCACGGCCAAGTCGAGCAGTGCTCAACTGAGTTTTGGAGTCGCTGCTGAATCTGGCCTAAATCGTACCTAAATCGCTGGGGCCGTTCACATGGCAGACTTTTTGACGACTTGGCCTCGACGACTCGGGAAAGATTTTCAAACGACTAAAGTTGGAGAAAATTTGGTTGCAAGTCTGCCACGTGAACAGCACCTTAGATAGGACTGCTCCTTAGACCAGTGATTAAGGGGATTAGATGTGGGGGAGGGGGAGGGGGGAAAGGATAAAGCAATTAAGATCAATAGGAACCTTCCTTAGGTATGCTTGCTCTTTGTTTTACCTGCTTTTGTGAATCGACCATGCAGCTGACGTTGCTGCTTAGATCAGTGATCGCTCTAAGGGGATTGGATGATGGCACTGGGGAAGGGGGGGGGGGTACGAGGGGGTACGAGGATAAAGCAATTAAGAATCACGCGATAAGACCCATTCTTAGGTATGCCTATCTTTGACCTGCTTCTAAATCGACTCTGCAGCTTAAGTAATGACTTCCCATTGGACCCGTATTGCGCCAGATGCTTCATAACTAGCCGGTATCTCTTACTTTAAATTTAAATTGATACTATCTAAGACATCATTTTGGAGGAAGGGAGGAGGTGGGGGTGGGGGGGGGGGGAGGGGGTCGGGGTAATCTACTACACCCAACACAAATCATAAAAGAGTCATTCCGAAACATCGTCTGTTGTCAAACACACACACACACACACACACACACACACACACACACACACACACACACACACACACACACACACACACACACATATTTTGGAGGTGGGGAGGGGGGGTGAGGGGGGGAGGGGTACATCATGTACACCCAATAAAAACCATACAAGAGTAATTCTGGAACATCGTCTATTGACACAAAAACACACACAAAACACACACCCTCCCTTCACTTTCATACCAGTCGTCCAAGAGTCTGGAACAAAACGCAGGCAGTATGCAGGAGCATGAGAAACGCTAAGGTTAACAAGGTTCATTATTCACCCTCACCAACCGCCTCTTACTTCTGCCATCGTCAGCAATATATCACCCAACAAGGAGGTAGCTGTCTCGATCGTGTCCTGGATTCACGCTGCACAACCGCCTGGCGCTGTAATGATGCTGTTGACTGAGAGATGAAAGACTACTACTACACAATACCTGTTGGCTTGAAGCCTCAATTTATTTGGGCAAAGCCCACTTTGCGAAGCCTACTACTTGAAGGCGGTCCTTAGCCTAATAGGAAGGTTTCCGCCAGTTATCTCTCTGAGGTTTTGGGTGCGTGGGCAAAAAACATCGAGGTCACAAGCAGGGTCAAGGGGAAGGTCGGCTGGGCGGACAGGAGTATGACGGCTTACTAGTGCCAAAACCTGGCGTTACCCATTATCACGTGATAATTACTAATTAACGCTGTCAGTTACTGTTTTCATCTGTTAGTTACTAATTTTCACGGGAAAATTACTAATTTTTAGTTTCGGCTCTAGCAATCCGTCAGGAAGTGAGCCAAAACTAAAAATTAGTAACTAACAGGTGAAAGTTAGTAATTTTTCCGGAAAAATGAGTAATTTTCCGGGGAAAATTAGTAATTAACACGTGAAAATGGTAATTATTTCCCTTGATAATTACAATTATGAGGTTTTGGCACTAGTAAGCCGTCATACAGGAGACTACAATAGGAAGGTTTCCGCCAGTTATCTCTCTTTGAAGTTTTGGGTGCTTAGAGAGTACCGTACCCCTTGCGGGGGCAAAAAAAATCGAGGTCACAAGCAGGGTCAAGGGGAAGGTCACTGTGCGGACAGGAGACTATTGAGCCCCAAGTCGTCTTCGCGCCAAGTCTTTTTTTTTCCAAAAGCTCAGTCGCTAAAGCTTCTTTCGGCCAACTTCGCGAAGTATAATTTGCGTAGTCGACTTCGCCAAGTTCAGGACAGGCTTAACAAAGCTGGCTACGCGAAGCTTTATTTTTGAGTTTTCGGTGAAAAGACTACACGACGTCTTCGCAAAGTCAACTTCGGGCTCAATCCAGGACCCCCCCCCCCCCCCCCCCCGAATTTACCCGATGCTCCCCAGCATGTCGAAAGAGGCGACTAACGGATTCTGTTTCTCCTTTTACCCTTGTTAAGTGTTTCTTGTATAGAATATAGTCAATGTTTGTAAAGATTTTAGTCAAGCAGTATGTAACATTGTAAGAAATATTAAGTCCTTTGTACTGGAAACTTGCATTCTCCCAGTAAGGTAATATGTTGTACTACGTTGCAAGCCCCTGGAGCAAATTTTTGATTAGTGCTTTTGAGAACAAGAAACAATTGACAAGTGGCTCTATCTCATCCCCACCCTTTCCCCGTCGCGATATAACCTTCGTGGTTGAAAACGACGTGGAACACCAAAGAAAGAAAGAAAGAATCAAGGACCGTCTTTGGAAGCGAAAAACTACTAGACATATATATATATATCTATCTGTTTGCTTAAGAGACACTGACCGGCACGGTTGGCCTAGTGGTAAGGCGTCCGCCCCGTGATCGGGAGGTCGTGGGTTCGTGGGTAAGATTATAAAATTGGCAATCTAGTGGCTGCTCCGCCTGGCGTCTGGCATTATGGGGTTAGTGCTAGGACTGGTTGGTCCGGTGTCAGAATAATGTGACTGGGTGAGACATGAAGCCTGTGCTGCGACTTCTGTCTTGTGTGTGG
>NC_090252.1:44727461-44732690 GCF_037325665.1 Littorina saxatilis
CCAATGAAAAGAGCCGAAGAATCCTCGAGCGTTTCTATTGGGTTTGCTTTTGATTATCCATGTAATAGGGCTTCCTGCAACTATGGTAACCGGGGATTTATTCCCCGGGGAACATGAGATTTATTTCCCAGGTGCTTGTGAATGAAAACTCGTGAAAATGATGACAAACACTTATGATACGAATAATTAACTTATCTCAAAATCGTCGACGAAACTCGCTTGCAAGATGCCTGCGAGGCAAAAATCAATCTAGGCTTCTAAAATCTAGTATATAACTAGTATAAATCTAGTACGTGTATAACAAAGGACCACAACCAATCAAATGCTACTCGCGCTAGAAAACAAAGTAGGATGATGTATTTTCGTGTGTTCCAATGTCAAAACATGGACAGACCTGCGGTGGTGCACCAGACTGTTTTCATGGGAAGAACCCAAGGGGACGTAATTAAGTGCTTTAAGGGCAGGAGCTACTTTCAAATACACCGTTTTTCTTATTCAAGTCATTTGACCACAGCATTCATGAAACATAACTTTTTGTGTTAAAATTTGGTGTGCTTTTGCTTCAATGTATGTGGTGTAATAGTATACGATCAAAAACAAAATTGCTCTTAGATTGACTTGAACAACAATTATTAAATGAAAAATAAGCAAAGCGTTGAATCGAAACATGTTAGTTCACGGATAACAAGAACATTTCAACACTATTCATCAGAATGATTTGAACTTTTGCAGCATTGCTTTGGACATTCTGATAGATGTTTTGTTCGAAACGACTTTTTCTAGGAAAAACAGTTAAAGAGATACAAATGTTGCTTTGTGGGTAACATTTTTATAAAAACTAGAAAATGTGTATCTGGAGCGTCTGTAAAATCGACAAGTCTGGCAGCGGAACGAAATTCAGATGTGGATGGAGCAGTGAATGCAGGGACGGGGCGGTGTGAGGGCACAACGGGACAATTAAGGAACAGGTTTAAAAGAAACAAGAAAAAAAGAAAATGTGTATCTCTTTAACTGTTTTTCCTAGAGAAAATCGTTTCGAACAAAACATCTATCAGAATGTCTAAAATAGCGCTCTACCTCATTTGATTAGGATGCTAAATTATTGGCGCAAATCAAAATCCTTGTCGATGGAGACTCCTTCAATCCTACTGACGAATTTCGGACATTACTGTTACTGGTCGGTAAGGACCTGGCAAGCGTCCCTCTCATCACGGATCAGGTCTGGCACTACCCTCAGGCATTCCAGCCGTGTTCCCCCCCCCCCCCCCCCCCCCATCTCTGATTATACCCTAGTTAGAGCACGCCAAAATGGCATTAAAGTTCCTTTGTAATTGCAGTGGGCGCGTGCGAGTCTGCGCAGTCTGTTCCAAATGATGTAGGAGTATTTCTGCTGAAGCGTTGAGCTAATGTGCGTAGTCGAGTGGTGTAGTTGTGAGGTTGAAAGATCGTTTTGCGTAATTAGAAGAGCCATTATCTACTTTCTTCTCTTTTTGTTTGTTTATTACATTGTTTTGCCGTTTATTTTAACGAATCATTTACTGTTTTGTTTAAATGGGTGTCTGAATAATGGTACAGGTTTTTGAAAAATGATACTGATTTCTCTCTATTGCTCTGTAATTCTTAAATGCGTTCACATATAATTATGCCCTCTCTACCCCTCTTTCTCTCTCTATCTTTTTCTCTCTTTCTCTCTTTCTTTCTGTCCGTCTCTATATCTCTATCTCTCTCTCTCTTGAGGTGCTTTATCTGCCCTCTCTCTCTTTCTCTGGTTCTTTCGAGGCCTAGAGAGAGAGAGAGAGAGATAAAGAGAGAGAGAGAAAGAGAGAGAGAGAAAAAAGAGAGAGAGAGAAAAGAGAGAGAGAGAAAGACAGAGAGAGAGAGAGAGAGAGAGAGAGAGAGAGAGATAGTTGGTCGATTTCAACAAAGCTAACAGGCGAACATGCCTAACGATCACCGTTCTGTCCACCGCAATTATTTTAATGATGGTGATGCTCTCTACAAAATACAGCGAACAAAATAAATGAAAAATCGCACGACTGGACAGGTACACACACAATATAAGAGCTTGGATAACTCATTCCGCCATTACAACAGCAAAAATCCCCACCGTCAGTCTCATCAACTAAAGCATAAATAATTAATTAACCGACCGTTTGGTCAGTGCTGTCCAGCCAAAGTTGATTATGGTGACCACTGAAGCACTTAACAATGACCTTGACGTGGCCTTGACCTCAAAGTCACACGGTCATCTGGCGAGCTCCTCACGGCACATATTCGTTTGTATTCATGCGCCATAACTCTTCGTTGGTCTGTTGCCCTGTTGCCAACAGATAAAACATTATTTGCCAATGTTCTGCTGCGGGCCAGTAAAGGGCAGAATATACCTGCGCAGTTTCAGCGGCACAGACGACGCACGGCCTATTATTTTTGCCGCGATAGGGATTATGACGAGTACTTGGCCTGTTTCCCTTTCATGCAACGTGTAGCGGGCTGGGATAAGCTGCAGTGCGTCGTCGGTCCTGCTGAAGTTACATAGGTGAGCGGAGCCCCTTATGTCAGTATTGTCAGTATTTTGTGGAATCACGACTGTGTTAGACCACTGTTCTTTGTTTTTTTAATGTTTGTTGTTGTAAAATAGTCATCTGTATTGTTAGTGTTCTGTTATGTTGGAATTGTGTGTTGGTAATGCGTTTTATATTGCCAGCGTTTTGTATAGTTAGTGTTTTGTATGGTCAGTGTTTTGTTTGTGTAAATATTTTGTGATGGTGAATATAGTGATGGTGTATTGTTTTGTTTTGTCAGTGTTTTGTTTTGTCAGTGTTCTGTTTGCTGAGTGTTTTGTATTGTCAGTGTTCTGTTTTGTGAGTATTGTGATGGGCAGTATTTTGTCTTGTCTCTGTAACGCCAGTGCTTTAATTGCAACACGAATGTTTCATATCGTCATATCTTTGAATGGTGTTTTGGATAAGGAGTATTTTGTATGTTTAGTGTCTGGCAAGATCTTGTGATTGCGAATGCTGCGTGGGCTAGGTCAAGGCCTTGAAAGGTTGTAATGTTTTGTCTGTGTTTCGCAGGGTCAGTGTTCTATACAGTCTACCCCCCCCCCCCCCCCCCCCCCCCCTCCGCAGCACAGTGAGAAGTAGTGTGAGAGACACAGAGAGAGAGAGAGAGAGAGAGACAGAGAGAGAGAGAGAGAGAGAGAGGGAGAGACAGAGAGAGACAGAGAGAGAGAGAGAGAGACAGAGAGAGACAGAGAGAGGGAGAGGGAGAGGGAGAGGGAGAGAGAGAGAGAGAGAGAGAGAGAGAGAGAGAGAGAGAGAGGGAGACAGACAGACACACAGACACACAGACACACAGACACACAGACAGAGACACAGACGGAGATAGAAATAGAGAAAAAGACGCAGAGACACACACCCTTATTCCCCCTCCCCCGAAACCCCTCTCCCAAATCCTACACCACAGAAAACGAAGAATAGGATATACAAAAACAAAACCCCCAGAACGACAACAGCTCTGTCAAAAACGCCACAAGCAGCATAAACATCGCAAACAACGCCCCAACCAATCGTTACACAGCCTGAGAATAGCTGACCGAATGTAGTCCTAAGAATGACAAATAATGAAACTAGATTTTGAAATGTGGTTTCGGCTGGTTTTTGCCAGAACTTTGATCTAACCATATCGATGTTGAACTAACTGCCCATTCATCATCCGGGAACTCGCGTCAACCAAGGACTCCGGATGCAAAAGTCATGTGATTTACGTAGTAGGACAGAGTGAGCTCACTTATTTATGGCGGCTCGTACAGACGAACGGGGAAGGTATTTGCACTTCAAATCAAATACGAGAACATGAAAAAAAATGGAATGGAAAATAAAAGCCAATCCAAAGTATGAATATATTGATCAGAAAAACTGCCGGAAGATCTCAGTTTTTTTTATATAGGACGCGGAATATGAGAGTTCTTATTAGTCGTGTAAGCGCAACATTGGCACCTTTTTGCAAGATTGAAGATGACACTCCTCGCAAAATATAATTATACTGGTATGCCTTTACTGTACGACTGGGACCTTTAATATTATGTGTTAGTGTGTGTGTGTATTCTAAAGTGATGATGTTTTGGAAATGCTTTGGTAATAAAAGTCGCCGTTTTAAAGTGGCTTCTAAAAAAATAAACTTGAATAAATAGTAAAATCAAATTCAAAGTATGGACATTTTGGAATTTTAGTATTTTCGAGGGTTTGTTTAATGACAACCGTTGTTTCAAAGCGGCCTTTACGACAATATTTTACCAAAACGTTCCCACTGTGCAGAGATACAGAGATACAGAGATACAGACACCAGAGTGTTTATGTTTGGTACAGTTGAACCTGCCCTTGCAACCACTCTCGAGAGCGACTACCTGCGCACAACGACCGCTCCCAAGTTTCCTAGGCTCAGATAAGTCCGTGAAACGTTTACGAAACCATTTTCATCAAAAAAGATCACATCTATCTTTCCCTGTGTGCTGCCCACAGGTTAAATGAGCATCACTTTTACTGATGGGACCACCGGCACGGTTGGCCTAGTGGTAAGGCGTCCGCCCCGTGATCGGGAGGTCGTGGGTTCGAACCCCAGCCGGGTCATACCTAAGACTTTAAAATTGGCAATCTAGTGGCTGCTCCGCCTGGCGTCTGGCATTATGGGGTTAGTGCTAGGACTGGTTGGTCCGGTGTCAGAATAATGTGACTGGGTGAGACATGAAGCCTGTGCTGCGACTTCTGTCTTGTGTGTGGCGCACGTTAAATGTCAAAGCAGCACCGCCCTGATATGGCCCCTCGTGGTCGGCTGGGCGTTAAGCAAACAAACAAACAAACAAACAAACTGATGGGACCACTTTGTTCCCCATAAGAAAGGCACATCTCCCAAAGGGAGCCATTTTCCCTTCAGAAATGCACTTTTGTGGTAAGCAGTCATTAAGACAGGATGACAGTTGAGTTCAGGTCGATGAATGCTCCCCATAATCGTAAAGCGCGGAGAATCCGATTCTTCATGGCCAGATAAAATGCTAATATAATTTTCAGCTTGCTCACAGTTATATAAACCAAGTAGGGACATTGACAATGGATGTTGGGATGGGGAGGGGTGGGGGACGGACACATTGATGGAAAAGTACAATAAAGGGGTTGGGAACTTGTGATATGCCGCATAACAGATAAACAACAGGCAGAACTTCAGGACACACAA
>NC_090252.1:44732890-44791785 GCF_037325665.1 Littorina saxatilis
TCCTGCCACCATAGAAATGTCTACTGCCTAGCGACCATTCAGAAAATCTTCACGCGTCCAGCGGTGTCACGCGGTGCGCTGAAACAGCTAGAGAGTCTGCTATCTCTTCCTCCCCTCTCCCAGCCCAGCTTCGAAATGGTCAATAGACTAAGTAACGCTGTTGCACATATTGAAGTAAATAAACAAGTAATATAAAGTTTGTCATTGAGAAATCCTGTGCCGTATTGCATGCAGATTAGTTTGGTTATTTATTCTGCAATTACCGCAAAATCCCTAGCAAACGCCCACCCCCCCCTCTGCACAGATTTCGGGTACAAGTAGGGGGTGGACGTTTGCTAGGTATACACCCCTTTGCAAGATAAAGTGTCATCACATTTTCACAAGGAAAAAAAAGTGATACCATGTGATTTATGCAATTTTACTGAAAAATAAACACACCGTTTGTTTACACAAAATTAATAAAGATCAACGTTCTGTGATAGAAAAAAAGAAGAAGAAAAAACCGGCGAATCATCGAACAGTGTGCACAAATCGTAGATAAAGGAGGCTAAATAAATTTTAAAACAAATTTTAAAACAAATTTTAAAACAATTTTTTTTTAAAGCAAAAAAGGGATGGGCGTTTGCTAGGTAGTGACCCCTCTGCACAACTTTTGGCCAAAAGTGGGGGGGTGGGCGTTTGCTAGATACTGGGCGTTTGCTAGGGATTTTACGGTAACTGTCTTTTTCAAGTTTTGTTTGAAAAGCAGACTTTGCAGTTGGTTTTTGCACATTTTGTTTTTATGTTGTTGCTGTTGTTGGTGGCTTCACATATCGATATGAATACTTCTATGTGCTGTGCGGTATCTCGAATGTGAGGTTTTGCGTGGGGTTGTCTCCACAAAGTTTTCTTTCCATTATAACTTTTTTCAGTACTTTGTAAACCAGCTATGAATAGAAAGCATTTTGGTTTTGTGATGTGCTTGTGTGTGTGTGTGTGTGTGTGTGTGTGTGTGTGTGTGTGTGTGTGTGTGCGTGTGTGCGTGTGTGTGTGTGTGTGTGTGAGTGTGTGTGTGTGTGTGTGTGTGTGTGTGTGAGAGAGTAAGTGTTTGTGTCTGTAGAAGTGGGTAAGAGAGAGAGAGAGAGAGAGAGTGAGAGAGAGAGAGATGGAGAGAGAAAGAGAGAAAGAGAGATGGAGAGAAAGAGAGAAAGAAAGAGAGAGAGAGACAGAGAGAGAGTAGAGACAAAGAGAGAGAAAGAGAGAGGGAGTAAGAGAGGAGAGAGAGAGAGAGAGAGAGAGAGAGGGAGAGGGAGAGAGATAGAAAAAAAAATTTACGGACGGACAGACAGAAATAGATTGCGGTTGTATCTATGAACAAACAGATGTGCACACGACAAAACACCTACAGCGGTTAATTAATTGTGTGGCGTGAAAGAAAAAAAAACACCCCACAAACACTCTCCCTTTCGCTGAAATTAACATCTTTGTGATTTCAATCAAAAAGAACCCACGCTGACAAATGATAACACGATCAGGTGCGGAATCAGACTAAAAAAAAAAGCGACTTACGATACGAAAGCAATCCCCGACCAGCTGCTGTTTTCACCAGGGTCTTTGACTTTTCCCGTTTTAATCACATCAGCGGCTCTTCTGTATTAATTTGTGAATGATGGTGGCAGCGTGTTCGATAACAGTAGCGACACCGGAATTAAAGATGCGTTCCTTCTCATATAACATACATTACCTAAGTTCTGTTTTAGACAAAGCAAACCATTCACAAGAACTTGTCCACGCAAAAATACATTTGTTGAAAAATGCTCGCTCTTTATGGAGGGCACCTATGGTGTTCTCCAGCGGTAAGTGTTTAAACGAACGGGCGTTTGTACTGTGTTTAAAAGCCTGACAGTGTCCGTGGCCAGTATCTGATGGTTTACGGGAGGCGGAGGGTGGCTTCAAGTGATGATGCTATCACTTATTCGCCATGTTGTAATCGCAAATGCCAACATGTTTTTACTTCTTTTAGGTTCACATATAACATCAGACAACATCAGACAACATCAGACAACATCAGACAACATCAGACAACATCAGACAACATCAGACAACATCAGACAACAACATCAGACATCAGACAACAACATCAGACAACACCAGACAACATCAGACAACAACATCAGACAACAACATCAGACAACAACACCAGATAACATCAGACAACAACATCAGACAACATCAGACAACATCAGACAACAACATCAGACAACAACATCAGACAACATTAGACAACAACATCAGACAACAACATCAGACAACATTAGACAACAACATCAGACAACATCAGACAACAACATCAGACAACATCAGACAACAACATCAGACAACATCAGACAACATCAGACAACATCAGACAACAACATCAGACAACAACATCAGACAACATCAGACAACATCAGACAACATCAGACAACAACATCAAACAACATCAGACATGCAAGACTATGCTAGATGCACCTTCAAAAATCACAAAACAAAAACGACCAAAAAAAGAACAATACAACGTACATTCACATAGCCCATATTCAATACATTTCAAAATTATGTAAACATACTCTTCGTCTCCTTTCTTATCTTTCCATTAGATTGTTGTAGTGTGTGGGTGTGTGTGACCATGTTTGAATTTATTCGGATTTAGTTCTCTTTCCTTGTTTGTATTATGATTATGTAAGTGTAAAGCGCTCTGGGCTTGTCACCACGAGGTTTACGCGCTATATAAGTAGAGGTTACATGCCGAGTCTCAGTGATTATCAAAAATAATGGTCGAAGTTAGCGGATCATGAAAAATGCGAGCTTCAGCGAGCTTTTTCATGACCGCGAACTGAGACCATTATTTTTGATAATCACTGAGACGAGGTATGTAACCTCTTTATCCCTCCTTTCTTCAGTTATTCAAAGAAAAGAGGAGTTTTTTTTGCGAAAGTTTGATCGAATCATATTCACCCAACCAGTCTACCTGCGCAGGCGATCGATTAATGCGCGGTTGTATAGTTCCGTGCAAAGTATTCAATTTTGTTAACACTTCTTGTCAGTTTCCATGTTTTGAACAAAAATCAAGTACACAGTTATGTTGTCATTCTGCTGTGGCGGTAAAGGCAGATAGTGTGTGTTCTGTTCATGTTTTGGTATCGCTCAGGAAATGTTCTTTCCTCGAATGTGACTAGCAGACGAAGTTTTACACCCGTGTTCCAACGTTAAAAACTGTATGAAGTTCAGTTTTCTGGGGCAAAATAGTGTATGAAACCGCTGCATGTTCTTTCAGTTGATTAAATGTTTGCAATTGATTGCGTGTAATCTGTTTATAAAATGAAATAGTGTTGAAAACTGACCGTCGGATTGCAGTCTTGTGGATGCAGCCGAAATCTGGAAGGGGAACTACTCGTGTCGCTTGACAAAGTATGAGAGTTACTTTCCTTGGAATCTTGCTAGCGATAAACGATTGTGCACGGCAGATCTGAATTCAGAAAACAACCAAACTCATGGATGTTATATTGAGATTCATGTGTTCAAGCCTGTAGTTGCTGGTTTAAATGCGGTATGGTTGTATTGTTTGCTCCAGAAATGTATATTTTGTACATTAGAGTGTTCTGAACTTTTGAGTCGCAAAAAGTAGATCCACAATGTGTACAGTCTCTACCCACGAGCTATCGAGGATTCAGGCCCGTTGTTGGGTAAGTGATTTTGGTTGTTGGGTAAGTTACCGAAAAATAACTAGCCCTACAAGTTTACAGAGAGAAAGAAGCAGAGGGGGGGGGGGGGGGGGGGGATAAGTAATCGTTATTATTATTATTATTATTATTTAAGTTATTGAGACATCCCAGTGCGCTAAGGGATTTATAGAGCAAATCGAGAAAATTCATTATTGAACGAAGCGCATAGCGCTGAGTTCAATAATTATTTTCGAGATTTGCTCTATAAATCCCTTAGTGCACTGGGATTGTTTCAATAACGATATTGTCAGTACCGCCAGAGAAAAAAGAAGATTCAAAACGCACATTTTGCAACGCGTATTTGGATAGGCGTAACTGTGTGGTCAGGTTTGTGTCACTGGATCTACTTTTGTGTGGGCTGTCTCAAGTGTGTCGTGCTTTCGTCACACGCAAACTCTTGTTTTAATTTCTGTTGGTAAATTCCAGTGAAGCGTTAAGCTAAAAAGTGATGACCTTTCACAGAGACCTCATTTAAACTCGGAGAAAGGACTGTACTCTTAATTATTTGCGATTCGAAACCTTCATCGAGCTTCGACAGATTGACTGTGCAGAGTGTTGCCCCTTGAATTGACTCCGGCCAAGGCCACGGTTAGCAGACTCGGATTTTCAAAGTAAATGTGGTATGTTTCTTCTGTTGTATCTTCACTCATCGGGGAGACTGGTAGGCCTACTATTATATATGAACCGTAAGAATGCTGTGAACCCTACACGTAGTATGTCCCCATCGTTTGCTTGTTCACATTTGCCCAACATGTTAATTTGCTGCGAGGTTTATGTCGTCTGCTAGGGCGGCTAGGGCAAGCGAACCACGGCACTGCACTGCAGTCTCATTTCAAAAACAACAATTGCTCGTCTGCACGCATAAGGCAGGCTGGTAATAAGTTTTATACATGGTAAGAACGTTCTTAACCCTACACGTTTTCGATTCCGATTGTTGTTGCCTTGAAATAATAATTCGGAAACCATTCATTTACTGAACTGATGCAGTCGTATTTCAGTGTAGCCTAATCTAGTCTGCTACGTATATATTCCAAATGCTGATCTAGTTCAGTGGTACGTTATCGGAATAACACTTGTGTTTTCTGTTAGCTGCTGGGAATTGTATACTAACTCATCATTTGGTAATGTGGATAATAAGCTACGGCATAATTATGAGAAGATTCTTCGCAAGTCGAAACTGAAAAATAGACACAGCGGGTTCTATTTTTAGATAGTGGCAACTGTGGCACAGGCACATGCAATCTGTCAGAAAAAACCACTTCTGCTTTAATTGAGAAGCAGGAATTTATAGTATTTTGGTATTGTGGAGAATATAAGCTGCATGTCATTAATTAATTCTGAGGATGAGAGCACAGTCTCGCTTAGGCAAAGGGCGGAAGAATACGCTCTGTGGAAAAGTTAGCGCACTCCAAGAGTGCGCTAACAGTTTTAGCGCATCGCCATTAGCCAATCAACTGGTTCACATCAGTCATGTGACACCAGTACTTACTGACAATTATTATTATTTTATTACTAATAACAACAAAATCCTTATTATTTTTAGAACGTGTCCATAAGCATTTTCATTGTTATTGTGTTATATGTTGTTTTGTATGTGAAACGATTGAATTCGCCAAAAGTGAATAAACACGTTTAAAACAACGTGTCCTACCTGTTCTAATAGAGATACAATGATTACATGCCTTCCGTATTATGGGAACAAGAATTGTACCCTTTTTCTGATCGTTAAAGCAATGATAATCTGCCTTTTTGTTTAAACAAACCAAAAATTGAATCTTGTTTCTGTTGGAGAGCACTGATTTGTTTAAAATCTTTTTCTTCGTATGTAACAAATCTCTATTGTTGCTATCTTAATACGATAACAAATTGATATTTTCCTTGAAAGGAATTATTGTATCAATTTTGATTGTAAAAGAAAGATTGTATCTCCCGTAGATCATTCTCGATCTCTCGTTCAAGAGCAATGAAAACTCCCCTTTACTTTGTTTTTGTTTCTTCACGAGCGTATTCCTTTAATCAATTTGATAAAGTACAATAAAAAAAAGTTTATAACACTGCTTATGAGTAGTGCAACAGCTCGGAAACATGACAAAGGTTTAAAAAAAAAAAAAAAAAAAAAAAGCAATCTTTATTACCCATGATTGTAAATATCGATCAACAGCATACGTTTGTCGTGTATTGTTCGATTTGTCGCATGAGCACCCAACAAGTATAAGACTCTAATAAGTGAGTACCCGACGGGTGTTCTGTTCAAGTGATAGATATATATATATATACAGTGGAACCCCCTCCCCCCCCCCTTTTAAGACCCTCAACAATTTGAAAAAAATCAGGTCTCTGATAAGCACATGATTTTACCTATGGCACAACACAAATCTCTAGCCTTCCTCTCTGAGATACGTTTGAAGACAGACTGTTAAAAGAGAATAAATGTATACATAATTATGATAGAATATTGATGTATGAATTGAAGAAATGTATAAGAACACAAGAATGTATGAATGACAAAGAACAAATGTTTATTTTTGAATGTTTTATGTATGTTTTATTACGGACACAAAAGCTCAGCAATGCAATTTCTCTTTTAGAGATTAATAAAGTTTATTGTATTGTATTGTATTGTATTGTTTTAAAATGGAGGGAGTCTTAAAGCCATATGTACTCGATGACTATACACGCTAATTGCTTTACCAACAGCTGGAGACATGCTAAATTAAGTTCCCTGCAAAATATTGTGGTCTAGGACCCCTTCAATGTTGAGATATGTTAATTTTCATTTTGATCTGGATCGTCCTATTTATAGATTTGCCAACAGAGGTAGCGTTGACGCAAGGGAAATAACTCCGCGTCTTTGTTTACATCCAAAGTTTTTGAGACTCTAAAACAAGCTGTAATGCATGTATATGGTCCGCGCATGGCGACATATCGTCATTACATGGTCTTATGGTGCGTTTGACATCGATTATGGGCAAACTACACTTTGTAAACACGGGAGCGCGTACATATGCCTTTAAAATGGAGGTTAATGTGTCAGTTTAGAGCAACGATAAACTATCTTTAAACTGAAGGTGAGGCGATGGTATTAAGGACTGGACAAGGATGGAAAAGAATGGGGAAGGAATGGAGATAGCGGATGTGGGCGGGACGTTAAAGTACCCAGAAACACTCGGGAGGAGCGTGGGGAGGGGCGTGGGAAGGGGCACGCCGCATAAACTTCAGCGTTGTAAATTCAGAGCAGTCCTTGTCGGGTGACAATTCCCTTTTATTATTATGCAAACACTCTCTGTGTTTCGTTTTTATTAATTAAATGCAAAAGTAATATTTTTCCCTTCCATATCAAGGACAGCATCATTGCATCCCTTTCCCGATCGTGAATCAATGATTGTATCTATCTTTCAAACAATGCGTGTATCCTGTTCTGACCGAAGAATACTAATTAGCTAGTAAATAGTTATTTACCTGGTAATGAATTCCCTTTGCTAGCTTGTTATGGAAACAATTACAGTATCTTGTTTCCAAAGGAGTATGATCATAAACAGACACACAGACATATACACACTGGTGGTAGCTCTCACATTATTGCTGATACTGATATTCGAGATAACAGTGACAACGCTAGTATGCACGAACATTGGCGTAGTTCACTGCGAATACGTCTTGATGAAGATTTGTATTTAATTATTTATTTCTCTGTCAATCTGTCTGACTGTCTGTCTGTTCACCTGCGCGCTCTCTCTCTCTCTCTCTCTCTCTCTCTCTCTCTCCATGTCTATGTCCCTGTCTCTCTCTCTCTCTCTCGCTCTCTCCCTCTGTCTCTCTCTCTCTCTCTCTCTCTCTCTCTCGCTCTCTCTTTCTCTCTCTCTTTCTCTATAAATTATATATCTCTGTCTATCTAAACTGTGCAAACATATCATTGCAAGCATTGTTGTACCTCAACTAAAACATTCATATCCGTGTCAATTCATTCAAGCTTTCTATGCCATTAAAGGCGCTCAAAGTTCAATCAATCAATCAATGAGTCTTATATCGCGCATATTCCGTGGGTACAGTTCTAGGCGCTCTGCAGTGATGCCGTGTGAGATGAAATTTTATACGGCCAGTAGATTGCAGCCATTTCGGCGCATATTTACCTTTCACGGCCTATTATTCCAAGTCACACGGGTATAGGTAGACAATTATTAACTGTGCCTAAGCACTTTTGCCAGGAAAGACCCTTTTGTCAATCGTGGGATCTTTAACGTGCACACCCAATGTAGTGTACACGGGGGGAGGTTCGGACACCGAAGAGAGTCTGCACACAAAGTTGACTCTGTGAAATAAATTTCCGCCGAACCTGGGATCGAACTCACGCTGACAGCGGCCAACTGAATACAAATCCAGCGCGCTACCAACTGAGCTATTTTGGGGGCAAGAGAGAATATTGCCAGCTCAAGAAAAAAGGTAATCTTTATTAATTTGTTCTTTGGTCTCCTCAGTCTGTATTTACACACTTTGCGTCAAAGTTGCGCTCGACCGGAATATAGAACAGCTCTATTAGACACGCCCGACACGCTTATTACATCCGGGACGTATTTGTTGAGGTGAACTGCAAAGCCTGCTCTGCAAAGTAATTCTAGGTGCAGTAAGATTAAACACGCTGCAGCTTGCCAGCATTCTCGGTTTTATTCGGTTTCTTGGTTTGCTTGCACTTTTAGAACTAGTGAGTTGAAGCCCGAGCGCTCTCTCTCTCTTTTTACACCCCCGGTATAGGGGTGTGTATAGGATTCGCTCGATGTGTTTGTTTGTTTGTTTGGGTGTGTGTGTTTGTGTTCGCATATAGATCTCAAGAATGAACGGACCGATCGTCACCAAACTTGGTGAACAGGTTCTATACATTCCTGAGACGGTCCTTACAAAAATTGGGACCAGTCAAACACACGGTTAGGGAGTTATTGGTGGATTAAGATTCTACAAGGACTTATAGCGGGACATATTAATGGTCAAAGGGAAATAACCTTCTCAGTTGGTGGCAGTGAGAATGGTTATTTCACTTTGACCAACGGGGGTGTTTTTCCTACCTCGGAGGAATTTCTTGTTCTGTCTGTCGGTCTGTCTCAGTCTCTCTGACAGAGGCACGAGACGGAGGCACGTATATAGTCTTTCGTATGAGACGAAAAATCGAGGTCCCTTCGTGTACACTACATTGGGATGTGCACGTTAAAGATCCCACGATTGACAAAAGGGTCTTTCCTGGCAAAATTGTATAGGCATAGATAAAAATGTCCACCAAAATACCCGTGTGACTTGGAATAATAGGCCGTGAAAAGTAGGATATGCGCCGAAATGGCTGCGATCTGCTGGCCGATGTGAATGCGTGATGTATTGTGTAAAAAAATTCCATCTCACACGGCATAAATAAATCCCTGCGCCTTGAATATGTGCGCGATATAAATTGCATAACAAAAAATAAAAAAATAAAAAACCCTGCGCTTAGAACTGTACCCACGGAATACGCGCGATATAAGCCTCATATTGATTGATTGATTGATTGACGTATGAAGGTATAGGCAGGCAGAGACGCATGCAGGCAGGCAGGCAGGCAGGCAGGCAGGCAGACAGCCAGGCAGGCAGGCAGGCACACAGACACACACACACACACACACACACACACACACACACATACACACATAAGCACACACACACACACATAAACACACACACACACACACACATAAACACACACACACACACACACTCTCTCTCTCTCTTTCTCTATCTCTCTCTCTTACTCCCTCCTTTCAATACATGTAAATCTAGTTTGGTTGCACCCCCACCCCCTCCCTACTCCCTTCCGCATCTGAAAAGGAAAACAAACATGCTACGTTGTCGAATAGATAGCACTAACTAATGAAGAGACAATACACAATAACAACTAACCAAAACCAACCGTCCCTCCCGCACCCCAAACACTAAGGCAAAAATAGTACTCACATCTGAATCATATCATATGCCCGGGAGATCCATTCATGATCAGGACCGGCACGGTTGGCCTAGTGGTAAGGCGTCCGCCCCGTGATCGGGAGGTCGTGGGTTCGAACCCAGGCTTTAAAATTGGCAATCTAGTGGCTGCTCCGCCTGGCGTCTGGCATTATGGGGTTAGAGCTAGGACTGGTTGGTCCGGTGTCAGAATAATGTGACTGGGTGAGACATGAAGCCTGTGCTGCGACTTCTGTCTTGTGTGTGGCGCACGTTAAATGTCAAAGCAGCACCGCCCTGATATGGCCCTTCGTGGTCGGCTGGGCGTTAAACAAAAAAAACAAAATTCATGAGCAGAAACCATTGTGAGGTGCTTTAGCGGCTAGAACCTCCTTAGCTAAAGGGATCTAAGTTCAGAGTTTAACTGGCATTCATGGGACCATCTTTTAGCGCCTTTCGCTAACGAGGTTGTTACTTCTCTTCTCAGCTGCTATGTACGCATGCGCACATACACCCTTATCAACGGAAATCACCGCCACTCGACGCTTCCTACAAGCAGAGAGACACACGGTCAGCGAGGCCGTTGCACAAGACCACATGCGGACACAGCCATCCGAACATTATGCCATTAGCGACTGTAGCGCCGAGAGGTAGGTCCGGTAAGTTAAAATCCCTCACGTGACTTTGGCGGGTCGAAACTGGGGTTAGGTAATATCCTGAACTGCTCAATAGGATTTAAAGTGTCTGATCCCACGATGATGCAGTATTGCATCAATGTTGTGCACTGAAGTTTGTATGGTTCTGATGGTCTGATCATGATTGGCATTTAGGGCGACTTACAGCTCAAACAGCGCCACCATGCGGTCAAGTGCCGCCAAGAAGGACTCCTGAATACCGGTCCCGCGGCCGGTCTATATACACACCACGCTCTCTCATCACTCACCCTTCACCATCCCCCATACCCCCTTAAAACCCTTCAGCTCATTTGACAGACAATAATTTGCGAGGCGACAATGACATAATTAACGGTGCCCGATGAGTCCCAAGGACCCAATTAACGACCTAAACCGTCCACCCTCTTCCCCCCGCTGTTTGTCCGAGTTCCAGCCAACATCAACACTGACCGCAGGAATTCCTTGGCCACTGAGACGCAATCAGGATACTAGAAACCATCCTTTGACCTGCTTTCATGTGTTAATCGACCCTGCAGCTGACGTTAAGTGGTGTTCACATGGCAGGCTTGCAACCAACTTTACCCCAACTGTCAAGCGATTTTAGTCGGTGGCAAGTCAAACCAAAATCGCTGCCCGTGTGAACAGCACAAACGCGCAAACTGGTTTTAAACGGCGATTTTTGCCAGACTGTATCATTCCGGATCGTCTTCGTTGTTTTCCTGAGAAGGGAAGTAACTGCATAGCACGGGTTGGCTAGAGCTAACCAATCAGTAAGCGCGATAAGAAACGTATGCGCAAAATCGTCGCCAAGTCACGGCCGAGTCGAGCAGTGCTCAAATGAGTTTTGGAGTCGCTGCTAAATCTGGCCTAAATCGTACCTAAATCGCTGGGGCCGTTCACATGGCAGACTTTTTGACGACTTGGCCTCGACGACTCGGGAACGATTTTCAAACGACAAAAGTCTGGGAAAAGTTGGTCGCAAGTCTGCCACGTGAACGGCACTTTAGATAGGACTGCTCCTTAGACCAGTGATTAAGGGGATTAGATGTGGGGGAGGGGGAGGGGGGAAAGGATAAAGCAATTAAGATCAATAGGAACCTTCCTTAGGTATGCTTGCTCTTTGTTTTACCTGCTTTTGTGAATCGACCATGCAGCTGACGTTGCTGCTTAGATCAGTGATCGCTCTAAGGGGATTGGATGATGGCACTGGGGAAGGGGGGGGGGGTACGAGGGGGTATGAGGATAAAGCCATTAAGAATCACGCGATAAGAACCATTCTTAGGTATGCCTATCTTTGACCTGCTTCTAAATCGACTCTGCAGCTTAAGTAATGACTTCCCATTGGACCCGTATTGCGCCAGATGCTTCATAACTAGCCGGTATCTCTTACTTTAAATTTAAATTGATACTATCTAAGACATCATTTTGGAGGAAGGGAGGAGGTGGGGGTGGGGGGGGGGGGGGGGGGGGGGTAATCTACTACACCCAACACAAATCATAAAAGAGTTATTCCGAAACATCGTCTGTTGTCAAACACACACACACACACACACACACACACACACACACACACACACACACACACACACACACACACACACACATATATTTTGGAGGTGGGGAGGGGGGGTGAGGGGGGGAGGGGTACATCATGTACACCCAATAAAAACCATACAAGAGTAATTCTGGAACATCGTCTATTGACACAAAAACACACACAAAACACACACCCTCCCTTCACTTTCATACCAGTCGTCCAAGAGTCTGGAACAAAACGCAGGCAGTATGCAGGAGCATGAGAAACGCTAAGGTTAACAAGGTTCATTATTCACCCTCACCAACCGCCTCTTACTTCTGCCATCGTCAGCAATATATCACCCAACAAGGAGGTAGCTGTCTCCATCGTGTCCTGGATTCACGCTGCACAACCGCCTGGCGCTGTAATGATGCTGTTGACTGAGAGATGAAAGACTACTACTACACAATACCTGTTGGCTTGAAGCCTCAATTTATTTGGGCAAAGTCCATTTTGCGAAGCCTACTACTTGAAGGCGGTCCTTAGCCTAATAGGAAGGTTTCCGCCAGTTATCTCTCTGAGGTTTTGGGTGCGTGGGCAAAAAACATCGAGGTCACAAGCAGGGTCAAGGGGAAGGTCGGCTGGGCGGACAGGAGTATGACGGCTTACTAGTGCCAAAACCTGGTGTTACCCATTATCACGTGATAATTACTAATTAACGCTGTCAGTTACTGTTTTCATCTGTTAGTTACTAATTTTCACGGGAAAATTACTAATTTTCAGTTTCAGCTCTAGCAATCCGTTAGGAAGTGAGCCAAAACTAAAAATTAGTAACTAACAGGTGAAAGTTAGTAATTTTTCCGGAAAAATGAGTAATTTTCCGGGAAAAATGAGTAATTAACACGTGAAAATGGTAATTATTTCCCTTGATAATTACAATTATGAGGTTTTGGCACTAGTAAGCCGTCATACAGGAGACTACAATAGGAAGGTTTCCGCCAGTTATCTCTCTCTGAAGTTTTGGGTGCTTAGAGAGTACCGTACCCCTTGCGGGGGCAAAAAACATCGAGGTCACAAGCAGGGTCAAGGGGAAGGTCACTGTGCGGACAGGAGACTATTGAGCCCCAAGTCGTCTTCGCGCCAAGTCTTTTTTTTTTCCAAAAGCTCAGTCGCTAGCTAAAGCTTCTTTCGGCTAACTTCGCGAACTATACTTTGTGTAGTCGACTTCGCCAAGTTCAGGACAGGCTTAACAAAGCTGGCTACGCGAAGCTTTGTCTCTGAGTTTTCGGTGAAAAGACTACACGACGTCTTCGCAAAGTCACCTTCGGGCTCAATCCAGGACCTCCCCACGCGGGTTAGGGGGAAGAATTTACCCGATGCTCCCCAGCATGTCGAAAGAGGCGACTAACGGATTCTGTTTCTCCTTTTACCCTTGTTAAGTGTTTCTTGTATAGAATATAGTCAATGGTTGTACAGATTTTAGTCAAGCAGTATGTAAGAAATATTAAGTCCTTTGTACTGGAAACTTGCATTCTCCCAGTAAGGTAATATTTTGTACTACGTTGCAAGCCCCTGGAGCAAATTTTTGATTAGTGCTTTTGTGAACAAGAAACAATTGACAAGTGGCTCTATCTCATCTCCCCCCTTTCCCCGTCGCGATATATAACCTTCGTGGTTGAAAACGACGTTGAACACCAAAGAAAGAAAGAAAGAATCAAGGACCGTCTTTGGAAGCGAAAAACTACTAGACATATATATCTGTTTGCTTAAGAGACACTGACCGGCACGGTTGGCCTAGTGGTAAGGCGTCCGCCCCGTGATCAGGAGGTCGTGGGTTCGAACCCCGGCCGGGTCATACCTAAGATTATAAAATGGGCAATCTAGTGGCTGCTCCGCCGGGCGTCTGGCATTATGGGGTTAGTGCTAGGACTGGTTGGTCCGGTGTCAGAATAATGTGACTGGGTGAGACATGAAGCCTGTGCTGCGACTTCTGTCTTGTGTGTGGCGCACGTTATATGTCAAAGCAGCACCGCCCTGATATGGCCCTTCGTGGTCGACTGGGCGTTAAGCAAACAAACAAACAAAAGAGACACTGACTGTATAAAACCATGTGTTGCTTCTTTGTTTTTGCTATTCTGGTGGAAAAGTATTTTTCGTACTTCCACGGTACACTATATGCATTATTCTCCGGAGATTCTACCAGTCAAGGCAGACTCTAGTCCTGTGCAATCGTGTTCATCAAATAATCAATTCAGAGCGTCAGCAAAAATAAAAGTCCGTAAAAGGTACGGAACAAAGCACAATCACACACACATACACACACACACAGACACACACACACAAACACACACACGCACACCCACACACGCGCGCACACACACACACCCACAACCCCCCCCCCTCTGTATGTCTGTATGTCTGTCTGTATGTCTGTCTGTCACACACACACACATGCACATACACACACACACACACACACACACACACACAAACTACCTCTCGTGTTTACACACGATAGGAATCAGTATTTGCCTCCGCCCTTCCCCTCAGAATGAATTCAACACGCGTGTATGGAGATTAACAAGTGTTGACCACTCAATGGTAATGGGGCAGCTATACCGATGTTGAAAGGGTCGAAGTCACCACTATCAGACCTTTAATTATTACAGCCCTGTTTATTACGGGGTGCATAGGTTTAACTCTGTATGTCTGTTTGTCTGTCTGTCACACACACACATACACACACACACACACACACACACTCACACGCACGCACATACACACATACATGTATACACACACACACACACACTCACACACACACACACTTACATAAAAACACACACACACACACGCACACACAAACGCACACACGCACACACGCAGACACACACACGAACACACACACACACACACACACACACACACACACACACACATATACACAAACACACACACACACACACACACACACTGTCTGCCAAACTCGATTGAGTTGACATGTGGTGTGTGGCTTGGAATTGGCGAACGTACAGTTCTTGCCAAACATTAGGTTTGTACCTGTAGTAAAAAAGGAGATAATAGCTTCACACGCCTTTACACAGCCAGCGAGGGAATGATTCGGACGATTAAGGGTTTAATAATGGGGTCGCGTCTCAACCAAACATTTGACGTTAGAGAAATGTGCAGTAAGCAATTTAGATTCGTTTAAAGACATATTAACTCGATGAATATACACGCTAATTGCTTTACCAACAGCTGGAGACATGCTAAATTAAGTTCCCTGCAAAATATTGTGGTCTAGGACCCCTTAAATGTTGAGATATTTGAATTTTTATTTTGATCTAGATCGTCCTATTTATAGATTTGCCAACAGAGGGAACGTTGACGCAAGGGAAATAACTCCGCGTCTTTGTTGACATCCTCACTTTTAGAGGCTAGAACAAGCTGTAATGCATGTATATGGTCCGCGCATTGCGACATATCGTCATTACATGGCCTTATGATGCATTTGACATCGATTGTGGGCAAACTTTACTTTGTAAACACGGGAGCGCGTACATTTGCCTCTAAACGATTGGTTTAAACGGAGTTTTATGTCTGATTCACGATTTTACAAAACCGTAAAATCTAGCATCATCTTCTTCTTCTTCGTTCATGGGCTTAGACTCCCACGTTCACTCATGTTTTTTGCACGAGTGAATTTTTACGTGTATGACCGTTTTTACCCCGCCATTCTGGCAGCATACGCCGATTTCGGGGGAAAATCTAGAATCAAAACACAAGAATTGAAGGTTAATTAAACGGGGAGGGACCAACGTCAGAACAGACCTGTGATTGATGACCCTCTTGTTTTTGCTAACGATTTGAACAGCTTTTATTCCCGATTCGATGTCAACAGTTATAAGGAAGAATCTGATAAGTTATGTGATTCTCTAGCACCATGTCCAGTTCAGTTTGAGGAAAAGGATGTCATAAAATGTTTTTCACGTATTAATGCAAGTAAGGCACCAGGCCCAGATGGTTTAGGCGGACGTGTTTTGAAAGTGTGTGCTGATCAGCTTGGTTCAGTTTTTACTCAGCTGTTTCAGCTCTTTCTCGATGTACATTTTATGCCTCGTTCCTGGAAAACTTCCACTATAACACCTGTACCCAAGAAACCAAACGCAAAAGAACTAAATGATTTTCGCCCTGTGGCACTGACTTCTGTTGTAGCGAAATGTATGGAGAGGCTTGTTTGTAACAAGCTCACTGAGTCTGTGGCAGATCGCATGGACCCCCTTCAGTTCGCATATAGGGCAAAGAGAGGCGTCGAAGATGCTACACTCACGCTTATCAACATGATTGTCAGCCATTTAGATACAGCAGGGAACACGGTTAGAGTTCTTTTTATGGATTTTTCATCAGCCTTTAATACGATTCAGCCCCATATACTTATCCAGAGGTTAGTCCAGTTAGATGTGAACAATAATTTGATTTTCTGGATCAGGGAGTTCCTATGCGATCGGCCACAACGTGTCAGCCTCAGCAACCGTTTGTTTGGTCATTCTGTGCTTTCAGACGAAGTTGTTTTAAACACCGGGGCCCCACAAGGTTGTGTTCTCTCTCCTGTCCTTTTTTCCATTTACACAAACAACATGCTTTTAAATGATCCAGTTCTAGCCCTCATTAAATATGCAGACGACATGGCCCTCGTTGGGCGTCTGAAGGACGACGAAACTTTGTCAAAGTATTTTACCCAAGTTGATCTTCTGAATGAATGGTTCAAGTCCAGTTTCTTGCAGTTGAATGT
This sequence comes from Littorina saxatilis, assembly GCF_037325665.1. Lineage (NCBI taxonomy): Eukaryota > Metazoa > Mollusca > Gastropoda > Littorinimorpha > Littorinidae > Littorina > Littorina saxatilis. Next base: position 44,749,571 of record NC_090252.1, read on the forward strand.
AGGCAAAACAAAAGAAATGATTTTTGGAGGAAAGAGTGATAATTGTGGTCCCCAAAAAGTGAGAATAAGCGACAAGGAAGTTGAACTTGTGGAAACCTTCAAATATCTTGGGGTTTCAATTGACAATAAGCTGACTTTTAGTGATCATGTTCATGCTGTTTATAAGAAAGCTCAGCAGCGACTTTTTCTTCTCAGGAAGCTTAAATATTTTAATGTCAATCAAAGTGTTATGGAACTTGTGTATCGCAGTTTGATTGAAAGCATACTGACTTTTAACATTGTGACATGGTATGGTACCACAAATGTTAAAAACAAAGCTAAACTCCACCGCATTGTTGCGACGGCTAGCAAGCTTGTTGGGCAACCCCAACGACAGCTGACCAGTCTCTACGAAGCTGCCATTAACACTTTCGTGACGGGAGGCGACTATATTAGTAATAACGCTGCAACGCCCACGGACGGGAAGCGACTATTTTAGTATTAGACATACAAGGTACACGACTCGTGATTGCTTCCCGGTTTTTGAAGCTTGCAGTAAATTGAGTTGTTTCCCTTGATACACGTGGTTTTCTCTTCCGGCTTGATCAAATTAATGCAGATTTGCGTGGTGTTTTCGAACAAAAAAAATGAATCGAAGGCGAGCCTTGTCACGGGAGGAGATTCTCCGGATGTTGGATCTTGAGGATCCTGTAGATCATGATACATCGTGTCGTTTTAGCCTCAAGAAAGCGATAATAGCAGTGATATTGAGGAAGAAACAGTCCCGTTGTTGCTAGTACGAGTCGGCAACTACACGTGGTAGGGGGTGATACTGCTAGACGAACATGTATCTCGGAATCGTGCAGGAGCTATGGGGGCGTGGCAGCACTGATAACAATGGATGGCTGGAGCCTTCAAATCCTTTTGGAATTGTTCATAGGTGGACAGTTGGTACTTTGTTGTGAAAATGTGACTTATATTCAATATGGATTACCTAGACATCATTTGGTGAGTGTTACAGTTTTGTTTCATTTGAGTCAGGATGCTGTGAGTGAATGCGTGATTTGCTTGTTTTTTTCTTTGTACTGTCTCCTTATTTCTGTGTACAATGTTAACAATATTTCAGCTAATTCATAGGTTTTACACCTTGTTTGGTTATAACATTATTAATAATACTTTCTGTTAAAAAATAACTTTTAAAAAAAGCAGTGGAAAATAAAACACACACAAAAAAACGTTAAAAAACACAAATTATCCCCCTTTCACCCCCCTTTCACCCCCCTTTGCTAAAACAAATCGCGTGACAAACTTATAAATAGCACGACTGAACGGGGCATCCATTTTTGAATTAGTACACAAAATTTGGTGGTGATTGGACTTAATTCAAGCTTGCTAGACAGATTTCTTTACAGTTACTGATTTTTGGGAAGTTTCTTGGTGGCAAGCTTGGGCAGGCAGGACGTTAACGCGGTGGCAGTGCTAGTCAAAATAGTGTTAAGCGGAAAGCTCTCAAAATTGTCCGTCATCCGATCCATCCTCTCAACCCCTGTTTCGAAATTCTCCCTTCAGGTAAACGTTATAAGGTCCCTTTGGCACGCAAAAACCAGTTTAAAAAGTCATTCCTGCCTTCTGCAGTCACCATTTTAAATTCTTCTCGCATCACGTAGAGGCTGGTCGGCTGGGAAAAAACAAACAATGTGTACATGTGAAGGTGTGTGGGAAATATTTGTAATGTGATTACTCGGCTGTGAAACCCAACTCCTGTGATATGAGAGGATAAATTTACATAGTGCAATATCATATTTGATTGTATCCCTTTTATGTTTTATGTTTTATGTGTGTCGTCCTATACAATTGTTGTTATAATCGTTTACAGGCAGACAGGGTGTGCCGAAGAAAAATTTCCATTTTTATGTAATATTTTAATGGACAATAAAGTGCTGTTATTGTTATTATTGTTATTGTTTCTAACAAAACAAAAATGTCACATTTACAGAACGTCGACCCAGTGGTCCCTGAAGTAGACATACACTTATGATACGAATAATTAACTTATCTCAAAATCGTCGACGAAACTCGCTTGCAAGATGCCTGCGAGGCAAAAATCAATCTAGGCCTCTAAAATCTAGTATATAACTAGTATAAATCTAGTACGTGTATAACAAAGGACCACAACCAATCAAATGCTACTCGCGCTAGAAAAAAAAAGTAGGATGATGTATTTTCGTGTGTTCCAATGTCAAAACATGGACAGACCTGCGGTGGTGCACCAGACTGTTTTCATGGGAAGAACCCAAGGGGACGTAATTAAGTGCTTTAAGGGCAGGAGCTACTTTCAAATACACCGTTTTTCTTATTCAAGTCATTTGACCACAGCATTCATGAAACATAACTTTTTGTGTTAAAATTTGGTGTGTTTTTGCTTCAATGTATGTGGTGTAATAGTATACGATCAAAAACAAAATTGCTCTTAGATTGACTTGAACAACAATTATTAAATGAAAAATAAGCAAAGCGTTGAATCGAAACATGTTAGTTCACGGATAACAAGAACATTTCAACACTATTCATCAGAATGATTTGAACTTTTGCAGCATTGCTTTGGACATTCTGATAGATGTTTTGTTCGAAACGACTTTTTCTAGGAAAAACAGTTAAAGAGATACAAATGTTGCTTTGTGGGTAACATTTTTATAAAAACTAGAAAATGTGTATCTGGAGCGTCTGTAAAATCGACAAGTCTGGCAGCGGAACAAAATTCAGATGTGGATGGAGCAGTGAATGCAGGGACGGGGCGGTGTGAGAGCACAACGGGACAATTAAGGAACAGGTTTAAAAGAAACAAGAAAAAAAGAAAATGTGTATCTCTTTAACTGTAGAGAAAATCGTTTCGAACAAAACATCTATCAGAATGTCTAAAATAGCGCTCTACCTCATTTGATTAGGATGCTAAATTATTGGCGCAAATCAAAATCCTTGTCGATGGAGACTCCTTCAATCCTACTGACGAATTTCGGACATAACTGTTACTGGTCGGTAAGGACCTGGCAAGCGTCCCTCTCATCACGGATCAGGTCTGGCACTACCCTCAGGCATTCCAGCCGTGTTTCCCCCCCCCCCATCTCTGATTATACCCTAGTTAGAGCACGCCAAAATGGCATTAAAGTTCCTTTGTAATTGCAGTGGGCGCGTGCGAGTCTGCGCAGTCTGTTCCAAATGATGTAGGAGTATTTCTGCTGAAGCGTTGAGCTAATGTGCGTAGTCGAGTGGTGTAGTTGTGAGGTTGAAAGATCGTTTTGCGTAATTAGAAGAGCCATTATCTACTTTCTTCTCTTTTTGTTTGTTTATTACATTGTTTTGCCGTTTATTTTAACGAATCATTTACTGTTTTGTTTAAATGGGTGTCTGAATAATGGTACAGGTTTTTGAAAAATGATACTGATTTCTCTCTATTGCTCTGTGATTCTTAAATGCGTTCACATATAATTATGCCCTCTCTACCCCTCTTTCTCTCTCTATCTTTGTCTCTCTTTCTCTCTTTCTTTCTGTCCGTCTCTATATCTCTATCTCTCTCTCTCTTGAGGTGCTTTATCTGCCCTCTCTCTCTTTCTCTGGTTCTTTCGAGGCCTAGAGAGAGAGAGAGAGAGAGAGAGAGAGAGAGAGAGAGAGAGAGGGAGAGAGAGAGAGAGAGGGAGAGGGAGAGGGAGAGAGAGAGAGAGAGAGAGAGAGAGAGAGGGAGAGAGAGAGAGAGAGAGAGAGAGAGAGAGAGAGAGAGAGAGAGAGAGAGAGAGAGTTGGTCGATTTCAACAAAGCTAACAGGCGAACATACCTAACGATCACCGTTCTGTCCACCGCAATTATTTTAATGATGGTGATGCTCTCTACAAAATACAGCGAACAAAATAAATGAAAAATCGCACGACTGGACAGGTACACACACAATATAAGAGCTTGGATAACTCATTCCGCCATTACAACAGCAAAAATCCCCACCGTCAGTCTCATCAACTAAAGCATAAATAATTAATTAACCGACCGTTTGGTCAGTGCTGTCCAGCCAAAGTTGATTATGGTGACCACTGAAGCACTTAACAATGACCTTGACGTGGCCTTGACCTCAAAGTCACACGGTCATCTGGCGAGCTCCTCACGGCACATATTCGTTTGTATTCATGCGCCATAACTCTTCGTTGGTCTGTTGCCCTGTTGCCAACAGATAAAACATTATTTGCCAATGTTCTGCTGCGGGCCAGTAAAGGGCAGAATATACCTACGCAGTTTGAGCGGCACAGACGACGCACGGCCTATTATTTTTGCTGCGATAGGGATTATATGACGAGTACTTGGCCTGTTTTCCTTTCATGCAACGTGTTGCGGCCTGGGATAAACTGCAGAGCGTCGTCGGTCCTGCTGAAGTTACATAGGTGAGCGGAGCCCCTTATGTCAGTATTGTCAGTATTTTGTGGAATCACGACTGTGTTAGACCACTGTTCTTTGTTTTTTTAATGTTTGTTGTTGTAAAATAGTCATCTGTATTGTTAGTGTTCTGTTATGTTGGAATTGTGTGTTGGTAATGCGTTTTATATTGCCAGCGTTTTGTATAGTTAGTGTTTTGTATGGTCAATGTTTTGTTTGTGTAAATATTTTGTGATGGTGAATATAGTGATGGTGTGTTGTTTTGTTTTGTCAGTGTTTTGTTTTGACAGTGTATTGTTTTGTCAGTGTTCTGTTTGCTGAGTGTTTTGTATTGTCAGTGTTCTGTTTTGTGAGTATTGTGATGGGCAGTATTTTGTCTTGTCTCTGTAACGCCAGTGCTTTAATTGCAACACGAATGTTTCATATCGTCATATCTTTGAATAGTGTTTTGGATAAGGAGTATTTTGTATGTTTAGTGTCTTGTGATTGCGAATGCTGCGTGGGCTAGGTCAAGGCCTTGAAAGGTTGTTGTCTTGTTTTGTCTGTGTTTCGCAGTGTCAGTGTTTTATACAGTCTACCCCCCCTCCCCCTCCCTCCTCCCCCCCTCCCCCCCCCCCCCCCCGCCGCGTACAGTGAGAGGGAGACAGACAGACACACAGACAGACAGACAGAGACACAGACAGAGATAGAAATAGAGATAAAGACGCAGAGACACACACCCTTATCCCCCCTCCCCGAAACCCCTCTCCCAAACCCTACACCACAGAAAACGAAGAATAGGATATACAAAAACAAAACCCCCAGAGCGACAACAGCTCAAAAACGCCACAAGCAGCATAAACATCGCAAACAATGCCCCAACGAATCGTTACACAGCCTGAGAATAGCTGACCGAATGTAGTCCTAAGAATGACAAATAATGAAACTACATTTTGAAATGTGGTTTCTGCTGGTTTTTGCCAGAACTTTGATCTCACCATATCGATGTTGAACTAACTGCCCATTCATCATCCGGGAACTCGCGTCAACCATGACTCCGGATGCAAAAGTCATGTGATTTACGAAGTAGGACAGAGTGAGCTCACTTATTTATGGCGGCTCGGACAGACGTACGGGGAAGGTATTTGCACTTAAAAAAAATAATAAAAAATCAAATACGAGAACATGAAAAAAAAATGGAATGGAAAATAAAAGCCAATCCAAAGTATGAATATATTGATCAGAAAAACTGCCGGAAGATCTCAGTTTTGTGTATAGGACGCAGAATATGAGAGTTCTTATTAGTCGTCTAAGCGCAACATTGGCACCTATTTGCAAGATTGAAGAGGACACTCCTCGCAAAATATAATTATACTGGTAAGCCTTTACTGTACAACTGGGACCTTTAATATTATTTGTTAGTGTGTGTGTGTATTCTAAAGTGATGATGTTTTGGAAATGCTTTGGTAATAAAAGTCGCCGTTTTAAAGTGGCTTCTAAAAAAATAAACTTGAATAAATAGTAAAATCAAATTCAAAGTATGGACATTTTGGAATTTTAGTATTTTCGAGGGTTTGTTTAATGACAACCGTTGTTTCAAAGCGGCCTTTACGACAATATTTTACCAAAACGTTCCCACTGTGCAGAGATACAGAGATACAGACACCAGAGTGTTTATGTTTGGTACAGTTGAACCTGCTCTTGCAACCACTCTCGAGAGCGATTACCTGCGCACAACGACCGCTCCCAAGTGTCCTAGGCTCAGATAAGTCCGTGAAACGTTTACGAAACCATTTTCATCAAAAAAGATCACATCTATCTTTCCCTGTGTGCTGCCCACAGGTTAAATGAGCATCACTTTTACTGATGGGACCACTTTGTCCCCCATAAGAAAGGCACATCTCCCAAAGGGAGCCATTTTCCCCATTAGAAATGCACTTTTGTGGTAAGCAGTCATTAAGACAGGATGACAGTTGAGTTCAGGTCGATGAATGCTCCCCATAATCGTAAAGCGCGGAGAATCCGATTCTTCATGGCCAGATAAAATGCTAATATAATTTTCAGCTTGCTCACAGTTATATAAACCAAGTAGGGACATTGACAATGGATGTTGGGATGGGGAGGGGTGGGGGAGGGACACATTGATGGAAAAGTACAATAAAGGGGTTGGGAACTTGTGATATGCCGCATAACAGATAAACAACAGGCAGAACTTCAGGACACACAAACACGAACACACACACACACACACACACACGCACACACCCACACACACACACACACACACACACACACACACACACACACACACACACACACACACAGAGACAGACACAAGTCGTATATAATATAGACACACACACACACACACACACACACACACACACACACACACACACACACACACAGACAGACAGACACAAGTCGTATATATATATATATATATATATATATATATATATATATATATATATAGACACACACACACACACACACACACACACACACACACACACACACACACACACACACACACACACACACATACAAACTCGATCATTTCAGGCCGCTTTATTCGCCTCACCTGTGCTTGAAAACAACGATTAGGCCAAAATGTGTGCGAGGGATGGGTGAGGGGCAGTGGGACGAGGGATGACGAGGGGGGGGGGGGGGGTGTTAAGCTTCGCAGAAAAAACAGGAAGCCTTAAACGAACGACAGGCTAGATACAAGGAAAAGCTTTTTCACTTTAACCGCTCAGCATTGAAAGCGGACCTTAGATGTTCAAAGATAAAACCCGAAACGATCTTTTTTCTTCGCTCAAAGCAAAGATGTCCTTCCATCCTGCATCCTGTGTTTGCTGTTTGAAGAGTGAGTTGTCTGCCATTGCAAATTGACAGCAAAAAGTGCATACCAGGACGCATGCACCACTGTATTAATTTTTTTAGAATGAAACGTTTTACATTTAAGTGCAACGAATCAATTGATCAATCACCTTGACTTTATACACCCCCCCCCTCTATCTCTCTCTGTATCTCTCTCTGTATCTCTCTCTCTGTATCTCTCTCTGTATCTCTCTTTCTCTCTCTAGATTTCTGTCTCTCTTTCTCTGCCTCTGTCTCTCTTTCTCTCTATCTCTCTTGTCTCTCATTCAAAACTTTTTAAGTACGTATTTGAGTATCTCCAACTCACCATGTTAGAAATAGGAATGGAGAGGCTGATACTCACTTTTGTCTGAAAATGGACTAGTTCTTATGCGCTTTGCAGAAAAAACAAAACAAGCCGAAGGTGAAGAGGAAGAATGATGCGTCGTCAATTCAATTCAATTTTGTGCAGTTCCTCATCTGTGTTCGAATAATCTCATTTTGTTGCGCTGAAGTAAAGCAACAAATCTCTCTATCTCTCTCTGTCTCTCTCTCGGTCTCTCTCTCTCTGTCTCTCTCTCTCTGTCTCTCTCTCTCTGTCTCTCTCTCCCTCTCTCTCTGTCTCACTCTCTGTCTGTCTATCTCTCTGTGGGTGTCTCTCTCTCTCTTTCTCTCTTTGTCTCGCTCTATCTCTCTGTCTCTCTCTGTCTCACTCTCTGTCTCTCTATCTCTCTGTCTCTCTCTGTCTCTATCTCTCTGTCTCTCTCTGTCTCTCTCTCTCTGTCTCTCTCTGTCTCTCTCGATGTCTCTCTCTGTCTCTCTCTATGTCTCTATCTCTGTCTCTCTCTATGTCTCTGTCTCTCTATATATATATCTCTCTCTGTCTCTCTCTCTCTGTCTCTCTCTCTGTCTCTCTCTGTGTCTATCTCTCTCTGTCTCTGTGTCTCTCTTTCTCTCTTTGTCTCGCTCTCTCTATCTCTCTGTCTGTCTCTCTGTCTGCCTCTCTCTGTCTCTCTCAACGCATTGCTCTCACTCTGAAACACACATAAAGTGCAATTCAAATCAATTCTCTCTGTCTCTGTCTCTGCCCTTCTCTTACCCTCTTAACGTATTGATCTCACTCTGAAACACACACACACACGCATTTCATAAATTGAACTGTTTCCCACTTATCCGTCGCACCGACGGAAGACTCTGTCATCATCATCACCCCTTGCAAAAGTTTAGACAGATTGGCGGTGGTTTGCGAAATGGCTCACAGAGAAATTCAAGTTTTACGCCCTCACGGCAAAGCCATTAGGGGCATGTTCCCGGGCTTTAACCCAACTTTAGATGAGACACACAAGTGCATGCGTGTTTAGGTGGTATCAGCCATCTGCACTTATGGCATAATGGCCGAGGTCTTTTACGTGCCACTGTGGTGACACGGGGGTGGGTGATGGATACCGTCTCTGGGTCTGCACATAAAGTTGACCCGTGACCCGTGTCCGTCCCGGCCCGGATTCGAACCAGCGACCTTACGATCACAAGTCCAGTGCTCTACCACCTGAGCTACCCGGACCCTAGATGGCTCACACAACCAAACCAAACTGAAAACACAAAATTGGAACAAAAACACCCACATTTCAGCTGATTCTGCTACCTTAACTAGTGATAGTGCCACCATATGCTCAGACTGCTTATGAATTAAGGCCATGTGAGGGCCAAATCGCTATTTTCCATATCTGATGATCAGCACTGTTTGTGTCGCTTTTGTTATAATACTGATGGTCTCTGAATTAAAAAATGTTAATGTGTTTGTTTATTGTGTATGTCGTTGCTATAGAAACAGAAAAGTAAACAGCAGCCATATTGGATTTTAGGAACCGTTTTTTCCATATCCAAATGCTCGATTTCTGTCCAATATTTTGCATAAATATAGATTTAGATCATATCTACAGATTTACCATTTATTTTTTCTGTGAGTATTACAGTTATTTAAAAAATTTTTTTTTTATCATAATGTTGAAATTTTGCGTAAAATTTAATATTAAAAAAATCGTAAAGCCAACATTTCTTTTCCGATTCATTATTCAAATGGTAACTCTGTAGATAGTATGTAAAAGTACAAGTATGCAGAATTTCACAGAAATCTAACCAGTAGATTTGAAATCATTTCGTTCCCAAATGTCAAAACATGCAAACTGAGGAAAAGGCAAAAACGCACACAATTTGTTTTGAAACCATTGATAGTTGTAATTAAACTCAAAATACATACATGTATCTCCAAATTCCACACTGAGGAGTGTCTTTCACACCTTAGAGACACAGTTTAAAAGTTAGGGAAGACATAAAACATAAGTTATTTCAAACATGTGCAGTACACTATGAAAATTGTTTGTCCCGAGTTACAAACAATGCATACACACACTCCCAATTACAGCATGCACACCAAAAAAAGCTCGCTCACTCGTTCACGTTCACATTCACACACACACACACACACACACACACACACACACACACAAGCTAGCTCCAAATTACGAAACGTACCCAAGTCATTAATTGCACACATATGCGTACAATAACCACAATATATATGAGAATAATGTTAACCACAATAACAATGACAAGTCGCGTGAAGCAATATAAAAACATTTAGTCAATCAGTATGAAACTTAAATATCAACACCACAAACCAGTCATCGCCAAGACTACGAGATACATTAAGATAGTCTCGGCTAACAATACCGAGACGGATCACGCTCGTCTCCGCAAAGCATGAGACCGTATAGTACTTACTAAACCTATTTTCTGTAATTCTGAGCACATTGTTAGAGTGAACATGACATATCTATATATTTTTGAATTCAGGAAAAAATGAGGAATGCAATGCAGTCAAAGTTTATTTTGTTACTAAAAATTAGATTTTAATGACAAACTTAACAAGCAAACTCATTACTTTATTTTTAAAATTTTGAGCTGAAATGCAATACCATAGTCCGGACTTCGTCGAAGATTGCTTTACCAAAATTGCAATCAATTTGGTTGAAAAATTAGGGTGTTAGAGCGCTGCCTCAACTGCCTAAAAAAATCCGGATATGACGTCATCAAAGACATCTTTCCAAAAAATGGAAAAAAGACATCTGGGGATATCGCACTCAGGAACTCTCATGTTAAGTTTTATCAAGATTGGTCCAGTAGTTTCCTCGGAATCACTTTATACACAAACACACCATGAGTCATGACCCTCGTCTCGATTCCCCGTCTATGTTAAAACATTTACATAGTCAAAACTTAGAACATGCCTGCTGCATATGCAGGGCCACCTTCCAGCTGAACAAGTTCTTCCAGTCTCTTTGACTTGGCTGCCCGCACTTTGTCTCTCCTTTTACTTTGCTTGTCTCTCACAGCCTTCAGACTGTTCCGCACCCTCTTGTGCATCCTGGCTGCTCCAAGCCTCTTCATGTGATGTCCAGTCTGGAATCCGAAGAACTGGGCAGAGTCGGCAGCAGCAGCAGGTCCAAAGTTGAACTCTCTAATAGCAGTCAAGACTGCAAACTCAACACGACTGCGGGAAGCAAAGTGGTCCTTAGCACATCTTGACCAAATGAGGCTGTGGAGACACTCATTGGCATTTTGTGTCTTGCCAGAAACACATCTGCTGAGTAGGTGTTCTTCAGAAAGTCTCTCATAAATGGGCAACAGGTGTGCAGCTAACTTCTCCTCATTGAGGGGTGTGTGGATGAGGTGTTTGTGTGGACCTGGAACTTGGTGCTTCGCCAGCGCTTCCTGAAAGAAACACCACGAGCTCTCTCCAGCAGGACAAAGTTCATGTTGTGGATTTTCGTCAGTGGAAAAACAATGGTACAGTGATGCCATGATTGCTTTTTTCATGCTACACACATCCTTGTTGCTACGAATTGCCCGGTTGTAGTAAATCTGTAGCTTGCGTATGGCATTGCCTGTCAGCTGACCCCTTCCACGTCCACCAAGAGTCACCCCTCGCTTTCGGCAGTCTGTCACCATGTTGCGAAGAGCTGTACCAAGTCGTTTACTCACATGGTTCACACACTCTTCCTTGTCAATGTGAATATCCTCACCATAGGGCTTGATGTCGTTGAGCTCTGTAAAAGTCTTGGAGTCACCGTCCGACAGAAGTGTTGTGTAGCGAAGCTTGTTGGTGTTCACCGATCGACGCCATATGACACGGGCTGCTTCCACCTCCATCATCCCTGATGAGCCTGCAAACAAGAACAAAATAAGAAATGTAATTTGCAAACAGAGTATTTTTTAAGTGTGTGTGTGTGTGTGTGTGCACGCATGTGTTATTCACAGTCATTGTACAGCTAATACTTCAACTATAATTAATACAGAAAAGAATTGAAATAAACATGGAATTACCAAATTACTGTATATTAAATTTCTAGCAGCAGGTATTTTTTTATTTATTTATTTATTTACTTTTATTTATTTACGAGGATTTATATCGCGCACGTATCTCACCCCACAAGGCGACTCAAGGCGCATATTACCTATTAATAGTGGTGAGAACATGTTATATTGTGGCACTGAACATGTTAGATTGTAAACGTTAAGCATAATATTCATCAATTGATACTATTTGAACATTTTTAAATACACTTGTATTGTGCCACACATACATACGGTACATGTATGTATGTGGCCACACATGTATACATGTATGTATGTGTAAACTATTTGCCACCCCCTGACCACTACTAGCTCCCTCTGTTCTAAGCCCGTTGATTCTGAAGACTTGTGAATCTCACTTCATGCTGTAAATACAGCTCTCTCTCTCTCTCTCTCTCTCTCTCTCTCTCTCTCTCTCTCTCTCTCTCTCTCTCTCTCTCTCTCTCTCTCTCTATCTGTGTGTGTTTTCTTATTATTTTCATCACACACATCCACTCCCCCATGCCCTGAACTATTCTTAAAAATTGGATTTATATATGCATGTGTTACAACTTTCATTATTATTATCATAAATTGATGATCTGTCTTTATGACGCTTTTTTGTAATCCATCATCCATGCCTTTAGTTTTGGTTTTCAGTTTCACTGGAATGCATGGAAAATAATATCCACTCATCACTATTACATTTACTTGTAATTTGCTATATTTGAGTAAGTTGCTTAAATTTGAAATAAACTCTATTCAAATATTTCTGTGCAAACAAATATAATTTACCTTTATAGTTCACCTCACACTTGTCCAAGTGGTCCACGAGCCAGGCCGCATACTCCTCTGGTTTTTCCTGAAACAGCTTCTGCCCCGTAGACTCGCACACCTGGCAGTAGGTACACATGACATGGGCATCAACACAGAGTCCAGTAAGTAAGTCCACAGCACACCCAACTCCAATGTGCGAAGAGTGTCCACGAGTAAGCCAGGTGCCATCATAGCTCACAATAATGTTCAGGGTGTCATCGACACCAAGAGTAGTGCCACAGTATCTTGCATGAACTTCTCGAACATATGCAACAGTCTCACTGAACACATGCTTCCGGAATCCCTCTAGTTGTGTGAATAGTTGGCTGGCATGAGTATGAAAGGTCTTGTGGTGAAGTCCAGCTAAATCCATGTTTTCACAGAAATTTCTGAATGTGGTGGCTCCCAGTCCACAAGCAAGCGAGGAATACACTGCCTGTCTGTTCATGTCGAACACTTTTGTCTTGGATTTAAATTTTGTCGCCAGATACTGTTCATACACAGGCTCTTCGCACGAAGAACAGTTCACCTGGGCAAATACTGCCAAGCCACTTGTTGGTCTGGAGTCTGTGCAAAGAGACAAGCACTTGTTTTTGCACTGTGGACAGCACAAACTTGCAACCATACTGTCTACTTCGGCAAAGTCTACAACACCCCTCTGGGTTTTTACCAGGGTTTCAGTAGCAGCAGATGACTTAGTGTCAACTCCACCGGAAACAAACCTCTCATACGATTCTTTTTTGAACTCACTTCTTGTCTTCGTGCCGAGAATGTTTTCAGTTGAAGGAATCGACGCGGAAAATGTAGCACTAGCAGACGACCCCAAAACCGGCACAAATTCTGTCACGTCAGTCAGCACAGAAGCTGATTGCGCTGATTTCTTCGCCTTCCATTGACTCTTCACTTGATCTGTCCTCTTTTTCGTAGATTTTGGGGCTCCTCTGGTTGTTGATGGCTTGGTGCGAACCATTTTTGCACAGGAGCGTGTACTTTCACTGCTTGTAAACAAGCGCCATTGTTGTACCACGTGACCCCGGTTGAACGAATCAAGATCGCATCGTACGTCATACTCTCCGTATAAGGAAGTTGGCGTAGATTGAACTACATTGACAATGTTCCGTTAGAGCCGAAGTAGTCCGGAAAATAACGAAACAACGGTCACATGCAAACAGGGGAGGCTATGTAGCATGCAACGTCATGCAGTGTTCGCCCTGTCGTCTGCTCAAATTTGCTGATCAAGGTGTTGAAAATCGGCAATAATAAGGCAAGTTCAGGACAAATGAACGCAATCAGGCGAGGGTTGGTTTATTGAATTTATTTTTATTACACAAAAAAACCATGTATATGCAACATCAACGGCAGAAATTGAAAGAAAAATGACCACAGTTTTCCAAACAGTCAAAATGTCTAAATGCCCAAATCTGCCCAAAAGCTCAAAAATCACCCCCGCACATCCCCTTAAGAGCTTCATTAACGATGTCTGTCTTCCTATTAACGAAGCTCGTGTATCTTTCTCTCTTTGGACAACATGCATGCACCTACACTAAACACCACTTGTATGAAAAGAGAACTGTTCCTAAGAAAACTTTAGCATGCTTACAATTTGCTTTTCCTCTTACTTATTGTGATTGTTACTATGTTAACTCCATCATGACACCGCCACAAACAACACCTAGTCAACCCAAACACAGACATATGACAATAACCAACATTAAAGATGCAAGATTTTGTCCATTGTAGAAAACCACATACAATTGATAAATTTATAAAACGCCAATGAAGAAGGACGCTCAGCTGTAGAGAGAAAGAAAGAAAGAAGAGAAAAGGAAGAAAAAAAAAGAAAAAAAAAAGAGATAAAAAAAAATAAAAAAAAATTAGGGTTTCATTCTTTTCATTTATTTTTCAGCTTGAAGCGGACTGCATGCAACTGAGGCAAAAAAAAAAAAAAAAAAAAAAAAAAAAAAAAAAAACATGCATGCACCTGGGAGGTACAATTGATTATTCATTGTCTCCCAGGTACGGATATATCCGTATCCACTCATATGGCTCTATCTGACCAGGTACGGATATATCCGCTCAGACTGTTAGCTTCAGTCGCTTCCTGTAACGTCGATCTAACGCCTGCATTCCAGCGTGTTGATACAGTTACTACACAGTTACTACAATTCTGTGTGACATGCAGCAGCACAGCTGGTCTCGGCAAGAAAAAACAAAAACTTGGTCAATATAGGTGGGGTAGAAAGTGTTAACATATTCGTTCGGATCAACGTGATATTTTCATCTTTTTCTTGTCATAATTCATACAAGGCCTGACTTTTTACGACGACAGTTGCGACACGCACAACGATGTTTACGGGCAGCCATACGCCGCTTTCGGGAGAAGCATGCTGGGTAGTTTTGTGTTTCTATAACCCATCGAGCTCTGACATGGATTACAGGATCTTTTCCGTGCGCACTTGGTCTTTTGCTTGCGTGTACACACGAAGGGGGACAAAGCACTAGCAGGTCTGCTCATAAGTTGACCTGGGAGATCGGAAGAGTCTTTACCCTTAACCCACCTGGCGCGGCCGGGATTCGAACCCGCGACCTTCCACATAGGAGGCCGATGTCTTATCCACTCGGCCAATGCGCCCGAGTTAATTAATTTCTGCTTATTGCAAAAATAAAGGGGAACAAAAAAGCCAGCGTTCATCTGGGCTGCCTCGTATCACCAATAAAATATAAGGGAACACAAAGCCAAAAATATAGGGGAACAAAAAGCCAGCGTTTATCTGGGCTGCCGCGTATCGCCAATATTCCTGCCTGTTAATCATACGAGAAGATGAGACCATCTGTGTGTTCGCCTGATGCATATTCCGGCCGTCTTTTCTTTCTTATCTTGACTATTGCACGCGGAAGATGTGTGTCTTGTCCAGTTTTGCTAACTACATTATTTAGTTTGCTTTTGTTGTCATTCACACAGAGGTTTCGAGGAGTTAAATACCAAACTCTGTGCCCAAACATTAAACACACAAATACAGATACAAAGAAAGAAAGAAACAAACAAACAAATTAACAAACACACACACACACACACACACACACACACACACACACACACACACACACACACACACACACACACACACACACACACACACACACACACACACACACACACACACACACACACACATATGCACGCACACACACACACACATATGCACACACACACACACAAACAAACAAACAAACAAACAAACAAACAAACGCTACAGAAAGACAGAAAGAAAGGACGAAAAAGGACATATATTCTTTAAGGTTGTTCTCTTTTGGATTGGATTGGATTGGATTGGATTGGATAAGATTTACAGTCCAGTGAGGTTACCCTCATGGAAATTCGGGCTGCTTTCTCCCCGGGGAAAGCGAGCTGCCATACATACATACGGCGCTACCCATATTTTTTTTTCCTGCATGCGTGTATTCATGTTTCCTGAGACTTAATGCCGTGTGAGATGGAATTTTTTTTACTTTATTCCAAGTCCCACGGGTATTTGATGGACATTTTTATCTATGCCTATACAATTTTGCCAGGAAAGACCCTTTTGTCAATCGTGGGATCTTTAACGTGCACACCCCAATGTAGTGTACACGAAGGGACCTCGGTTTTCGTCTCATCCGAAAGACTAGCACTTGAACCCACCACCTAGGTTAGGAAAGGGGGGAGAAAATTGCGGCCTGACCCAGGCCTGAACACGCAACCTCTCGCTTCCGAGCGCAAGTGCGTTACCACTCGGCCACCCAGTCCCTTTTTGCCTTTACTAAATATTTCCCATTGCAAGAGGCTGAAAGACAGACCGAAAATCCTGTAATCAAAGTCAGAGTGCGGTGGATTATATATAGAAGCACGAAAATACACAGCATCCTTCCCCAAAAGCAGCGTATGGCTGCTTGAATGGCGGGGTAAAAATGGCCATTCACTTTACAGTCGTGGGATTTTCAGCTTGTGAACGAAGAAGAAGAAGAAAGTCTAAATTTAATTAAGAAGTTCTAGCGATTGTTATTGATATATGCAATTGTGATGTATACTTATGTAGTCTCTCTCTCTCTCTCTCTCTCTCTCTCTCTCTCTCTCTCTCTCTCTCTCTCTCTCTCTCTCTCTCTCTCTCTCTCTCTCTCTCTCTCTCTCTCTCTCTCTCTCTCTCTGTGTCTCTCTCTCTCTCTATTTCCCCATTCTTTTTATGTCTTTCCCTGTCTCTCTATCATGCTTTCTTTCTTTCTCTCTCTCTCTCTCTCTCTCTCTCTCTCTCTCCTCTCTCTCTCTCTCTCTCTCTCTCTCTCTCTCTCTCTGTCTCTCTCTCTCTCTCTGTCTCTCTCCCTCTCTATTTCCCCATTCTTGTTATGTATTTCCCTTTCTCTCTATCTTTCTTTCACTCTCTCTCTCTCTCTCTCTGTGTCTCTCTCTCTCTCTCTGTGTCTCTCTCTCTCTCTATTTCCCCATTCTTTTTATGTCTTTCCCTGTCTCTCTATCATGCTTTCTTTCTTTCTCTCTCTCTCTCTCTCTCTCTCTCTCTCTCTCTCTCTCTCTCTCTCTCTCTCTCTCTTTGTTTCTCTTCCTCTCTCTCTCTCTATCTGTCTCTCTCTCTCTCTCTCTGTCTCTCTCCCTCTCTATTTCCCCATTCTTGTTATGTATTTCCCTTTCTCTCTATCTTTCTTTCACTCTCTCTCTCTGTCTCTCTCTCTCTCTCTCTCTCTCTCTCTCTCTCTCTCTCTCTCTCTCTCTCTCTCTCTCTCTCTCTCTCTCTCTCTCTCTCTCTCTCTCTCCATCTCCTTTCATCTCTCTCTTTCCCTTTTATATTTTTTGTCCATTCTATTGTCGTGTCCTGTCTCCATTATGCCTTTGCTTTTTGTCAAATATGTATATATATATTATACTAGAGGAATACCCGGCTTTGCCGGGTGAATCGCGAGACAGAGTATGCAGCGTGGCGGTTCGACGGCTTAGAGCACGTGTTGAAAATGTTCATCCACCAGTTTGTGACCGGGGTCCACCTGAATATGCCCACCAAAGTTGATGCAGAATATTTACGATGGGAGGGGTAGGATATATTAGTGGCAATATTTTGAAGATGGGAGGGATTTTGTACACGAATTGCAATACTTAGATGTACTACCTGTGCAGAAAAGCGCTGCTTTTGTGTGGCGGAAGTGAAAGAAGTGAAGAAGTAGAGCCAAACAAAAAAGTGTTTATTTTCGTAATTCGTATCGCGAAACATGAGTATTTATTCACCGCGGTTCACCGCAACGCAAACACACACACACACACACACCACACCACACACACACACACACACACACACACACACACACACACACACACACACACACACACACACACAGAGAAGCCGTATATATATAGAGATAGATGACAGTGGATTTTTCGCGTGGCTATAAATAGATTCGACCTTTGCACTTTTACAGTGAGGACAACGGGTGCAAGGAAAGCGTTCTGGACAGTGACCTTCTAAAAATAGTAACGGGAATATCTGAAGCTGCTTGTCATACCGTAGCATTCTGATAAGTCATCGCTCAACGGCTATCGCCAGTTACCTCAGAGAATGAGCCGTACTCATTTTCACCTGAGTTCAGGATGATACCGTAGCTGTGATCGGAAGATCAAACTTCAGATTTTGAAGAAGCTCTTTTTCATTCAGTATTCTTGCAAATACCGTACGTGATTGACGCCACACGAAGGAAGGGAGATAAACGCGCAAAACACTGGAGAAGATAAGGAAAAATTACTGGGAATGGATCTGAATGAATGAACAGAAAAACCAAAATCGGTTCACCGCGCCGCGCTTAGAGCACGTGTTCAAAATTTACATCAACCAGATTGTGTCCGGGGTCTACCTGAATATGCCCACCAAATTTGAAGCAGATCCATCGAGAACTTTGGCCGTGCATCGCGAACACACAGACACACACAAGCCGTATATAGATACTAGATGAATACCCGCTTCGCCGGGTACCCGGCTTCGCCGAGAAGAAGTAGAGCCTAATACACGAAGGAAGGGAGATAAAACGCGCAAAACACTGGAGAAGATAAGGAAGAGTTACTGGAAGGGAGATAAACGCGCAAAACACTGGAGAAGATAAGGAAGAGCTACTGGGAATGGATGTACAGAAAAACGAAAATCGGTTCAGCGCTGCGCGCTGAGAGCACGTGTTGAAAATTTTCATCGACCAGATTGTGTCCGGGGTCTACCTGAATATGCCCACCAAATTTGAAGCAGATCCATCGAGAACTTTGGCCGTGCATGGCGAACACACAGACAGACAGAGAGACAGACACAAGCCGTATATAGATATAGATACTAGATGAATACCCGCTTCGCCGGGTAGCCGGCTTCGCCGGGAAGAAGTAGAGCCGAATACCCGGCTTAGCCGGGTGAGTGGCGCACCGTACGCCGGCTTCGCGTTTCATTTCAAATGCTTGATCACATAAATATGCACTATAATTCTAGAGAATAATACGTGTCTGCGATTAAGAATGGATACAGATATATACTGATGCAAAGTAAATTTGATCTGCTGATCGGAAGGAAAAAAATATCCCGACAGAAATAAACAAGCAAAGACAAAGAATAGAAAAGATCTCCAAAAAATAGACTGTCAGAGTTATTGTCAAGCTTACTACACAGCTCCAAGCTTGTAAGTCGAGGTAACAAAAAAATCAAACAAACACATAACGTGTGATAATCATGCATTATAAGATACATACATACTTGCAACAATACAGAATTGGTACACCGTTACAAACAATACATTAACAATGCAAAAAATCAATCAGTTAGTAAATAATGAGACAAATAAACACTCACTCCCTCACTCACTCGCTCACTCACTCACTCACCAACTCACTCCTTTAGTAAATAATGAGACAAATAAACAATCCCTCACTCACTCACTCACTCACTCACTCTCTCACTCACCAACTCACTCCTTTAGTAAATAATGAGACAAATAAACACTCCCGCACTCACTCTCTCACTCTCTCACTCATCAACTAACTCCTTTAGTAAATAATGAGACAAATAAACACTAATAAACACTCACTCACTCACCAATTCACACCTTTAGTAAATAATGAGACAAATAAACACTCAGTCACTCACCAACTCACTCCTTTAGTAAATAATGAGACAAATAAACACTCAGTCACTCACCAACTCACTCCTTTAGTAAATAATGAGACAAATAAACACTAATAAACACTCAGTCACTCACCAATTCACACCTTTAGTAAATAATGAGACAAATAAACACTCAGTCACTCACCAACTCACTCCTTTAGTAAATAATGAGACAAATAAACACTCAGTCACTCACCAACTCACTCCTTTAGTAAATAATGAGACAAATAAACACTCAGTCACTCACCAACTCACCCCCCTACTCCCCCATTCACTCACTCACTCAATGGTTATTGACTTGCAGCGAAGCTTCCGTTTTGAACCAACCAACTTTAAATACTGGCATATTTCTCATAATACCTCCCTCCAGATTTATATCCTCTCTGGGCTCTGTACTTATTCCCCAATAGTTGGATAATTGTCACTTTTTTTTACGCTCCGCATAATTATGTAGTCACAGGTTGCAGAAAACACGCAGCAGTTGAGATAGAGTCTGGAAACACTTGTTGGTAATGGGGAAACAATCTACAGTGGAACACCCCCTTAAAACCTTAATCAGGAGGGAGTCTTAATGTTGGGGGAAATGTACAGACATTGTGAACAGAACATCCGAGAAGCAGGGTCTTAAAAGGGAGGGAGTCTTACATTGTGGAGGGCCTCAAAGGGGGGGGGGGGTATCATCACGATCACGGGAAGGGACATTTTAGCTTTCACGATCACAGTTACCTTGATTTTTGTTTTCACGATCACAAACACCTTGACGAATAGAGGATCATAGAGTGATACAGCTGTGAAAAATGTACGTTGAAAATAAAATGCTTTGCAATAATGCCCATCACGATCACGAAAACAAATGACGATCACGATCACGAGACTTGATTTTTTTTGTCATCACGGATCACGGGCAAAGTCCCATCACGATCACAGAAATGGAAATTTCGGCAATCACGGTCACAGAAAGGTCAAAAAACGCCAATCACGATCACGATTTTAAACCCTTTGGGGCCCACATTGTGGGGGCCATAAAAAAGGGGGTTACACTGCAGATAATCTGGAGGTAGGTGTGTCGAAGATAATCTAAGCTAGCGTAGTCTCAACAATCTTTGTTTGTGAACATGTTGTGCGAGCGAAGAAGCAGGTAGAACGTTCTTTCTTTCTGTCTTTATTTGGTGTTTAACGTCGTTTTCAACCACGAAGGTTATATCGCGACGGTGGTAATGAGGCGCATACAGATACAATTGGAAACATGTGTGGATATCGAATTATGATGTAGCCGAGGCTAGGAAACAGTGCACAATACACACACACACACACACACACACACACACACACACACACACACACACACACACACACACACACACACACGCTAACACACATGCGGGCACACAAAATAAATAAACCACACACACACACACACACACACACACACACACACACACACACACACACACACACACACACACACACACACACACACACACACACACTACTGAAACCGATAGAACTTCACCTACGAATTGTTCACAAAGTCAGAATAGTTGATCACACAAACAGACCCTATTTCAGAAAATGTTCAACAAGTACGTACAACAAAAATCCAGAAAAAAAACCACTCACCGGAAATATAATAAATAATGACACGCTCCCGTGAACTCTATCACACGTATTGAAACTCGAATGTCGAGCCGAAATAAAATGAAGCTCGTTTCTGGACTTGAATTGACGCTCTGAGGGTTCTGACTCAGCAACCAAAACTGACAGACGATAACATTTTGATCTCTCTTACTTCCTCCGAAAACGGCGTATGGCTGCCTAAATGGCGGGGTAAAAAACGGTCATACACGTAAAATTCCACTCGTGCAAAAAACACGAGTGTACGTGGGAGTTTCAGCCCACGAACGCAGAAGAAGAAGAAGAAGAAGATCTCTCTTATAATCATAGCAAGACACTTGGCAACCAACTTGGCTTCAAGTGTCTAAATGGTACACCGGACTCCGCCCTGTAGACTGAACTAACAGGGATAACAGTAAACGTTCCGCAGTCCCAGATTACCACACGGCGAGTGAAGTGGCGTCGCTTTGCTCTTGTTTATAATCTCTTCCGTTCCAAGTTCCGTCCTCTTTCGTGCTGCTCCGTGACACAGGACTTGAGACAATTATTATTCGCAAAACACACACGCACCCACGCACGCGCGCACGCATGCAAACACACAGGCACACGGGCAAACATACACACACACACACACACACACACACACACACATCACACAGGCACACACACACACACACACACACACACACACACACACACACACACACACACACACACACACACATATACACAGTCCCCGGCGAAAGAAACGCAACTCATTCGCGCCCACTGTTGCGAGTGATTTTTCGTCATTTTCAAATTGTCGTAAAATATGAAACAGGAAGGTAAATCAAAAAGAAAAACAGATTCGTAGAGAATATTTTACTAACTCTACGATAAATGCATAGTATTTAATCGTTTTTATTTTTTACTTGTTCATCAATTGTGTTATACAGGGTAGGGGTCAAGCAAGTCGTGATTGCAGGCAAACGTGTCTCTTCAACATGCTACAAAAATCGTAAAGAAATCATCACGTCGATTCCGTGCGAATGAACCTTTGCCAAACAACCCTTTTTAACACTGTCTAAGTGATCTTTGCTCATTTTTTTTGAGTCTTAAACGCGTTGGCGAATGATTCTAGTTAAATTGTGTTGTTGAGACATGAATTTCCCCCAAAAAATGTCTTTTCCTTGTTTAAAAAATATGCATTTAAACAATCCCAGTGCACTAAGGGATTTATAGAGCAAATCTCGAAAATAATTATTGAACTCAGCGCTATGCGCTTCGTTCAATAATGAATTTTCTCGATTTGCTCTATAAATCCCTTAGTGCACTGGGATGTCTCAATAACTTAAATTAACAATATCTCATACAATGAATTAAATACAACTTATCGAGTACAACAAGCTAACTTTTTGTTAACGTTTTGTTCTTCGAACACTCACACAAAAATGCTTTTTTTTTTATCTGTAACTGCCTATTAAAAATACTTTCGAACGGTAAAAAGGAATTTCTTTTTTTTTAGATATACTAACGCACATCTTTCCGATTAAGATAATGTGGTTCAATTTATACATAGTTGCCTTTTTCACCATTACAAAATGCATACCAAATAAAACATCCCTAACTTTCAAAACAATCTTAATTTCTAAAGTACGAAAATTAAATTCTTCAATAAACTTCCAGAATTTGTATACAACCGGGCATTCAAAAAAGAAGTGTTCAATGAAATCAGTTACATCACAACAGTAATTACATTTATTAGTTTCCATTACTTTCATTGGTCGGATAAATGTTGTGCATAATTTTCCAGTGTAAAACTCTTAATCTAGTCTCTTGTGTTGACTGATAGGCAACTATCCAAGATCGTTCATCAATTTCTACATTAAACTTCTCTTCCAAAATCCTCCGGAACATGGTACATCTGTTTTCATATTAATAATCTCTTTCCTATATTCTCTGGCACTTGACACATTTTTGCCGTTAAACAGTGGTAAGGTAATACAAACATCATCAGTCATATTTACAACATGTTTCCTCATAAATAATGACACAGCAGCTTTTACAACATTATATTCAAGAATTCGGTTTGGCGAATATCCAATCAAATCACATATATCTTGATATGATAATATGTCTCCCGAACGTACAATGTCAGTTAATACCAATATACCTCGTTGTATCCAACTTTCAAAAAATGACATGAATTTGATTGGTCAGTATTTTTAGGCAAAGCACATGTTCTCAGCAAACAGAAAACAAAATATTGGAAGCGTGAGTCACGCTACCCAAAAATAAAATCTTTTTTTTACATATATTTTTTTTTCCATAACTTTTTTCCCCATGGTTCATTCATCATCTGACATAACTTTTTAGCTAAATCTAACCATAATATTATTGAGAAAAAAAATGTAGACGACCACCTTTAAATTTTAATCGTAAGACTAATTAATCTATTTTCGTTAATTGTGATCACATTTTAAGAGTAAACATGACACATGTATATATTTTTAGATTCAGAATGTGACGAAGAATACGATGCAATCAATTTTAAATCTGTTTGTGAAAAATCGATTTTAATGACAACTTTAATGAGCAAACTCATTAATTAAATGTTAAGCCTCCAAGCTGAAGTACAATACCAAAGTCCGGCCTTCGTCGAAGATTACCTGACCAAAATTTCAACCAATTTGGTTGAAATAAGAGAGCGTGACAGTACCGCCTCAACTTTCACGAAAAGCCGGATATGACGTCATCAAAGAGATTTATCATAAAATGAAAAAAAAGTCTGGAGGTACCATACTCAGAATCTCTCATGTCAAGTTTCATGAAGATCGGTCTAGTAGTTTTCTCTGAAACACTCTACACACACACACACACAGATACACACACATACACCACGACCCTCGTCTCGATTCCCCCCTCTACGTTAAAACATTTAGTCAAAACTTGACTATATGTAACAAGTCGCGTAAGGCGAAAATACAACATTTAGTCAAGCTGTTGAACTCACAGAATTAATGAAACTGAACGCAATGCAATTTTTCAGCAAGACCGTATACTCGTAGCATCGTCAGTCCACCGCTCGTGGCAAAGGCAGTGAAATTGACAAGAAGAGCGGGGTAGTAGTTGCGCTGAGAAGGACAGCACGCTTTTCTGTACCTCTCTTCGTTTTAACTTTCTGAGCGTGTTTTTAATCCAAACATACCATATCTATATATTTTTGGAATCAGGAACCGACAAGGAATAAGAAGAAAGTGTTTTTAAATTGATTTCGAAAATTTAATTTTGATCATAATTTTTATATTTTTAATTTTCAGAGCTTGTTTTTAATCCAAATATAACATATTTATATGTTTTTAGAATCAGAAAATGATGAAGAATAAGATGAACGTAAATTTGGATCGTTTTAAATTTTTTTGTTTTTACAATTTTCAGATTTTGAATGACCAAAGTCATTATTTGATTTTTAAGCCACCAAGCTGAAATGCAATACCGAAGTCCGACCTTTGTCGAAAAATGCTTGGCCAAAATTTCAATCAATTTGATTGAAAAATGAGGGTGTGACAGTGCCGCCTCAACTTTTACAAAAAGCCGGATATGACGTCATCAAAGGTATTTATCGAAAACAAGAAAAAAAAAAGTCCGGGGATATCATTCCCAGAAACTCTCATGTCAAATTTCATAAAGATCGGTCCAGTAGTTTGGTCTGAATCGCTCTACACACACACGCGCGCACAGACAGACACACACACACACACACACACACACACACACCGGATATGACGTCATCAAAGAGATTTATCATAAAATGAAAAAAAAGTCTGGAGGTACCATACTCAGAATCTCTCATGTCAAGTTTCATGAAGATCGGTCTGGTAGTTTTCTCTGAAACACTCTACACACACACACACACAGATACACACACATACACCACGACCCTCGTCTCGATTCCCCCTCTATGTTAAAACATTTAGTCAAAACTTGACTAAATGTAAAAAGGCGAAGTGCCACATCGTGACAGCCGTGAGCCCTGGGATGCTGGGGTCGAGCCAGAATTATGAACAGATTTGCTGTAATCGTCCAGGTATTATCGTGTTTATCGTGACAGTTTGGTGCAGTGTTGCTGCAGGGCACATGAAAGAGGTCAACTGCGTGATGCTGTATTCGAACACATTAATCTCCATATACAATCTATGAGTTTGGTTGTTTTCTAAATCCAAATCTAACGATCAGTGCAGAAAAACTCGCTTTAGATCTCTTATGAGTGCACGCAAACTCCCAAGGCAAGTAACTCTCGTACGACAAGAGTAGTTCCCCCTTTCAAATTTTCTGAACTGCAATCCGACGGTTAGTTTTCGACAATATTTCATTTTATAAACAGATCACACGCAACCAAATGCACACATCGCATTAATTTAAAGAACATACAGCGGTTTCATACACTATTTTGCCCCCCAAAAACGGAACTTCATACAGTTTTTAACGTTGGAACACGGGTGCAAAAGTTCGTCTGCTTGTCCCATTCGAAGAAAGAACATTTCCTAAGCGATACCAAAACATGAACAGAACACACACTATCTGCCTTTACCGCCACAGCAGAATAACAACATAACTGTGTACTTGATTTTAGTCCAAAACAGGGAAACTGACAAGAAGTGTTAACAAGAATTGAATGATTTTCCCTGCACTATACAACAGCGCATTATTCAATCACCAGCGCAGGTAGACTGGTTGAGTGATTTGGATTCGATCAAACTTTCGCACAAAAACTCCTCTTTTCTTTGAATAACCGAAGAAAGGAGGAATAAAGAGGTTACATACCTCGTCTCAGTGATTATTAAAAAGCAATTGTCTCAGTTCGCGGTCATGAAAAAGCTCACTGAAGCTCGCATTTTTCATGATCCGCTAACTTCGACCATTATTTTTAATAATCACTGAGACTCGGCATGTAACCTCTACATATATGCACGCGTGACAGCTTATATTGCTTATATGGACACGCACCGATAGAGCAACTCAATGCGTTAAAAGGCTTCGTTCGCTCTTTGATGCGGATTTGCCGGTCCTTATTGTTACTGGATGTAGGTCTTTATTTTTATTGGATGTATTGATTGTGGCTGTTTGTAGCGTCGATGTTGAAATGTCATCGTGTTCACGGGAATTAAAATAAAACAATTGTGGGTGTATATATGCTGTTTACTTTGCCGCATTCCTGCCACCCTCCCCCAAACCTCCACACCCTCCCTCGATCCGCCCCTCCGTTACACGTTTTTTATTGGGTGACAAAAACCGCACCTGCATTCTTAAATTATCGCCAATGAGTGTGTTCTTGTCAATTACAAAAAGTGCTTGGGGTAGAAAAAGACACCATTCCTCTGACCCAGTCGCTTTAATATCTACAACAGCTTAAACGCATGTCAGCATCAATTCAGACCCACAACGGCAGCGCTGACTGCCAGCACTGATACCGAATGATCCAGCTGGATCTCCAAACTAACTTCATGACTCTCCTTGAAACCCCCTCAGGAACGAGTGCCTCGTTGACCGGGAGCTTAGAGCGCGACAACCATCCCTCCCTTGCGGTGGCCTTTTTTTTTTTTTTTTTTTTTTCACATCTAAAGTCGGGGTCAAACCCGGGAACATGCCCCTAATGGTTTTACCGTGAGGGCGTTACACATTACTTATCATCAGCATCAATTCTTTAATGCCAACAGAAATCAATTGATAAATTGCGACTATAGTAGTTCCTCTCGGTTCCCCCTGCGGGTTAGCGGGAGTCCCATATTGGTTGGGACGAGAAAGAATTTACCCGATGCTCCCCAGCATGTCGTAAGAGGCGACTAACGGATTCTGTATCTCCTTTTACCCTTATTAAGTGTTTCTTGTATAGAATATAGTCAATGTTTGTAAAGATTTTAGTCAAGCAGTATGTAAGAAATGTGAAGTCCTTTGTACTGGAAACTTGCATTCTCCCTGAAAGGTAATATATATTGTACTACGTTGCAAGCTCCTGGAGCAAATTTTTGATTAGTGCTTTTGGGAACAAGAAACAATTGACAAGTGGCTCTATCCCATCTTCCCCCTACCCCCGTCGCGATATAACCTTCGTGGTTGAAAACGACGTTAAACACCAAATAAAGAAAAAAAGAAAGTTCCTCTCGGTTGTTTCACAGACAGGTTCTTGTCTGTTCGCGTGGCGAGGTTGAGAAAGGCACCATCCCGGCGTCGATCATGTAAGCTTATACCATCATAGATCTTCCCAACCGTTTATATGAGATGAGAATATCCTTCTAAATAGTGAGACACAGAACAACGATCAACAGGCAGGCTGATTTCTGCGCAGAGTATAAGACTTTATTTCTGAATTAATTTTTACCTACACCAATCTGGAAAAAAAACTCTCAGAGCACACACACACACACACACACACATTCACACACACACGCACACACACACACACACACACACACACACACACACACACACACACACACACACACACACACACACACACACACACACACACACACACACACACACTCTCTCTCTCACACGCACACACACACATACACTCACACGTGCGCGCACTAGTATAACACAAACAGATAGACAGACATACAGACGACAAACAGAAACAAAACACACACACACACACACACACACACACACACACACACACACACACACACACACACACACACACACACACACAGATGCTGACGTTATTGCCAGCAAGTACACTAGACATCGTAGATATGAAGATAAACGGGCATGGACACATCCCAACCCCTCTCTCACTGCCTCCCCCCCCCCACCCCCCACCCTTACTTACTTTCCCCCCTTCTATCTATCTGGTCTCTCTCTCTCTCTCTCTCTCTCTCTCTCTCTCTCTCTCTCTCTCGCTTTTTCTCTCTCCCTCTTTCTCTCCATCTCTCTCTAGCTCGCTCTCTCTCTCTCTCTATCTCTCTCTCTCTCTCTCTCTCTCTCTCTCTCTCTCTCTCTCTCTCTCTCTCTCTCTCTCTCTCTCTCTCTCTCTCTCTCTTTCTCTCTCTAGCTTAGCCTTCTCGGGAGCGTTTCTCTGGAACTCCTTCCCCCAACAGATAAGAATTGCAACTTCGGTGAAAATGTTTAAGACAGTCACGTTCACACATCATTCGTGAATGAAATGTCTTGTTCGATTGTTATTTTGTAAAACATTTTGTACTAGTGTTAACGGATGTGTAGCTGATCGGAGCAACTTTATTCCCAAATGAAAGGTATAACTATGTCAATGTAATTTTGTAATTTTTGAGTTCTCCTAATGTAATTCCTTAAATGCACATTGTGTTGCATTCCATACAATGTATTTCTGTATTTTATATGATTGAATTTATATGTTTAATGTGCGTCTATCTTTATGTGTTGTATAAAGGACAGGTTGGAAGAATAGGCTTTGCCTAAAACCTTTATCCTTTTGTAATAAAGTTCTGAGTCTGAGTCTCTCTCTCTCTCTCTCTCTCTCTCTCTCTCTCTCTCTCTCTCTCTCTCTCTCTCTCTCTCTCTCTCTCTCTCTCTCTCTCTTTCATGATCATCAGTAATATTAAAGGGACTGCATTATTGCCATTTTTTTGTCATTGCCTACAGAAGTCGATGTGGATGAAGAATGATAGCACGATTCGCAAGTAAAACCTTTATACATGAGGTGGGCGTCAGGAAACGAAAAAAGCTCACGACAGCGGAAATGCCACCTGCTGCTCATGATCTTCTTTAGCTCACTGAGGAAATTAAATCATGAATCAAGTTCCTCCAACGCCGTTTCCAGTGCAAAATCTTCAATGGTCAGTTTCAAAAGAGGACATAATTATATCCGACCTAAGGCACACCTGCAAATTCTACCATCTGCACCGGCACGGTTGGCCTTGTGGTGGGGCGTCCGCCCCGTGATCGGGAGGTCGTGGGTTCGAACTCCGGCCGGGTCATACCTAAGACTTTAAAATTGGCATTCTAGTGGCTGCTCCGCCTGGCGTCTGGGGCATTATGGGGTTAGTGCTAGGACTGGTTGGTCCGGTGTCAGAATAATGTGACTGGGTGAGACATGAAGCCTGTGCTGCGACTTCTGTCTTGTGTGTGGCGCACGTTATATGTCAAAGCAGCACCGCCCTGATATGGTCCTTCGTGGTCGGCTGGGCGTTAAGCAAACAAACAAACAAACAAAATCGACGTAGAAAAGGGGCGTGGCATCTGAGATTGATCAATTCGGCGACGTTGAAGACGATTCAAGGGATCAAGTTTTTACAGACGGAAACTATGGGGGCAATGTGTTGAAACTAACACAAAAGTGTAACGAAAAGCAATACTGTATTTAGTTGAACATTTGATTATTTCCGTAAATTGGTAATGTTGAACTTCAGCGTTGTATATTCATAGCTCTGAATCCACTGCAATGTAAGCCTCCAGTTCGACAGAACCTGCTCTCGTAAGCATTACAAGTCATTTTATATAATGTTGAAGTAACGGAATGAACTGTACACATGGCTTTCATGTATAATTGTGAGCCTCCACCACGAAATGAGTCGCATGTCACCTCGCGCGGTTCCGCGCTAGGCTTAATATAAGTCTGGGGAGTGTCTAGTAACAGTGTGAGGGTCACCTTAGTCACAGGCTTATAACTCAAACAGTTTTTGCTCTTTTCTAAAACGGTTTTCACCACTGGATAGAGCATAAGAAATTCTTTAGGAAAATGTAAAAATATGAAAATTATGCAAAGGTGACATGCGACTCATTCCGTGGTGGAGGGTCACAATTATGGTTTTCGAACGAAAACATCAACACAGTCATTTTTTTTCGAAGGATGGGAGACAACTCTGCCGATATTACGTATGCATTGTCTCGTTATTTTCGTCGCTCAAATAATTATTTTAAATATTGTTAATAGTCAGAAGACAAAACGACATGGCGAACCGTCGACGGAAAGAGATGAATGTTTTCCAATGTTACCGTCAAAATCTGACCTACGTCGCCGATTCGCTTGACCTTTTATTACTTCGATTCAGTCAGTTGTGTCGAAAAAGTGTTCATTCTGGACGGATTCAGTTGGCCTTGAGTAAAACATACGCAAATATGTCAAGCAAAACACAAATATTTTCAACAAAAAAATCTAGATCGTCTAAAACAGAATCAGCAATGCATTCACTTACCTTCGAGTAAACAGATCTTGATTTCTCTTCGGCAGCTAGTCGACAAATTCAACCTTGAATCAGTGGACGCTTCAAAGAGCAGCCGATTCTGTGAAGATTCCGGCTGTGAAGGCTTTCTGAGACCTCAAGAAACAATGGTCACCAAGACTATATGACGTCACTCAGAAAACGCAGACACTCTTTAGACTATGATTTTTCAAGTGCTTCGCGAAAGTCCCATGAAAGCAGTGTCAATATAGCGTCCATTGTGGTAGTATCACAACGCTCTCCCGTTGTTCTTGGTAGTGTGCGCATCGCTTGTCCATATAGGGGAAGCTTTTTGCAAACAAAATCCTGTTAGGCTTAAAAACAAAGACAACGGGTATGGATCTCAGCAGAAAAGTAGTACCTGTTCATTGAGGAGAGATAGTAAAAAAAAAAAAAAAGGTTGTTTGAAACGAATACAACAGGGATAAACCTCAGTCGCAATTAAAGTAGCCACGTTTCAACGAGGATACAGATAAAAAGTTCTGTCCACTGTTCCCATGGTGACGTTTCCTGAATGTAACTTTTTTTACAGAAAAAGAAGACACGTCAGTAACCAGGTTAGGTACTTGCTTTTATCAATATTTCGGCAGATAAACTGTCTTTGTCAGGATGGTGAGAAAGTAATTGTTTGTTCGTTCATGGGCTGAAACTCCCACGGCTTTTACGTGTATGACCGTTTTTACCCCGCCATTTAGGCAGCCATACGCCGCTTTCGGAGGAAGCATGCTGGGTATTTTCGTGTTTCTATAACCCACCGAACTCTGACATGGATTACAGGATCTTTTTCGTTGCGCACTTTGTCTTGTGCTTGCGTGTACACACGGGGGTGTTCGGAAACCGAGGAGAGTCTGCACACAAAGTTGACTCTGAGAAATAAATCTCTCGCCGAACGTGGGGACGAACTCACGCTGACAGCGGCCAACTGGATACAAATCCAGCGCGCTACCGACTGAGCTACATCCCCGCCCGTGTGAGAAAGTAATTATTTACTATTTAGTAAGAAGGTAAGAAAGTACAGTGGAACCTGCCCTCGAGACCAGCCTTCCATAAAGACCACCTGCTCTTTAAGACCACCCATAGGATCCGCGACGGCTTTTACGACTATATAAATCACCTGTCTAAAGAGACCACCTGTCTAAAGAGACCACTTTTGCTCAGTCCCTTGGGCGGTCTCTTCAGACAGGTTCGGCTGTAACACTTTACGTCGAAAGAAACTCCATGTTATTTCGTTTGTAGCAGAAAACGTACGACTGCACGCCTATAGTTACCTAGTCAGAATTGAACTGACGATCAAAGTTTGTACCTATAGCTACCCAATCAGAATGGAACACAAACACAAAAGGTGATATCTTTCGTTACCCAGTTAGAATTGAAGTGAAGACCAAAGTTGAAACTCCGCTTTATTAGCAAAGACTGAGTCTGCATGCACTCCCAAGAAAATAGATGAGATATCAGCAATAACAAAACCACCAAATTAGTCTTAATGATAGAATATCCTAGCTGAACTCCTAGTCTTATAGGGTTTCGAAAAGATGAAACAGAGGATGATGATAGAATGTATGCACTGGTTAAAGTCGAAGCGGCAATCTATTGATCACAATAACAACCTGCAATACTAGTAGAATTATAACAACGATGATGTGCGACAGTAGCCTTTGGACGAGATACTAAAAGGGCCATTACTGAACAAGAACGTGAAAGGAATTTAAACTTCTCTTTACGTGAAGATTCAAGCCCACCGACACATTCAAACTGGCATTATAAGCTAGCGATGCGAGTGACCAATTTACGCACAAACGCACAAACGCACGCAAAAACGCACTCACACACACAAACACACACACACACACACACACACACACACACACAAACACACACACACACACACACACACACACACACACATACACACACACACACACACCCACGCATGGAAAAACTAAGCTGACACTTTACGAAAGTTGTGTAGTTCAACTCCAAAAGAAGGGAAAAACACACACAAATCAAATAGACTCTTAAATCATTATTTAACACTGCCCACACCACCGCCTACGATTTGAACACGACGCAGAAACTTGACCACTAACAGAAACACTGCCGTCCATGTCACACCATAACTGAGAGCAACAGAAAGTGTCCCACTTGTTGACAAAAAACAGTATTTATTTATTTATTTATTTATTTATTTATTTATTTATTTTATTTTACGAGGATTTATATCGCGCACGTATCTCACCACACAAGGCGACTCAAGGCGCATGCTACCTATATGCCGTGTGCGATGGAATTTTTTACACAATATATCACGCATTCACATCGGCCAGTAGATCGACTGCCTTTAGGCGCTGCATCCACCTTTCACGGCCTGTTATTCCAGGTCACACGGGTATTTTGGTGGACATTTTTATCTACGCCTATACAATTTTGCCAGGAAAGACCCTTTTGTCAATCGTGGGATCTTTAACGTGCACACCCCAATGTAGTGTACACGAAGGGACCTCGGTTTTTCGTCTCATCCGAAAGACTAGCACTTGAACCCACCACCTAGGTTAGGAAAGGGGGGAGAAAACAGCGGCCGGACCCAGGGTCGAACACGCAACCTCTCGATTCCGAGCGCAAGTGCGTTACCACTCGGCCACCCAGTACAACTCATGTTGCACCATAACTGAGAACAACAAAAAAAGTACCACTTGGGCAAAGACAATAAGCTGATTTTTCAGACAACAATGGACAACAGTACACGACAGCAAGCATCTTTTATCCGATCCTGTAGTGGCCAAACGGAATACAGCTTGTACGAAGACAGCAGAAACGTTAAGGCCTTCCTGAATTTAGCCCCAAGTTGACTTAGCGAAATCTTCTTTTACTGAACAGTCATTTCCAAAGCTTCTGGAAGTAGACTTCCTAAAGTCGACTTTGCCCAATTACGATCCGACTTTTCCACTTTGAACAGAAACACTGCAACGAGTGTCGCATCATAATCCAAACATTGAGAACACCAAAAATGGAACCATTTTGGCAGAAATAGCCCACCTGAACACAGCAAAGATCTTGTTCAATCCGCTCGTGATTAACGGAACACTGCATTTGTGGAGTCAGCAAGACATTGTAATCCCTTTGACCGACAACCGTAATGTAACAGCGATTCCGAAAACAGGTACAAATTGTACCATTTGACCGACAACTTATGTAACAGCGATTCCGAGAACATGTAAAAGTTGTACCATTTGACCGACAACCGTAATGTAACAGCGATTCCGAGAACAGGTACAAATTGTACCATTTGACCGACAACTCATGACACAACATTCCCGGCAACAACCAACAATGTTACCACTTTGACCGAAAATGAATGACACAGCATTCATGAGAACAGGTAAAACGTTGAGCACTTTGACCACCATCACACCGCACCTGATGTTTCAACACACACTGAGGACAGTGCGGTAAATGCGACCAGACAGCAAAGATCTCGTTTCCGATTCGCTAGTGACCAAACGGAACTCTACATGCGCAAAAACAGTAACAACTTTGTACACACTTTGTCCAGAAAACACTCAGAGACAAGAAAAACTGAACACTTTTCTAGACCTACGTTTTCAGCATAGACTGAGAGACACGAAAAACTGAAAACTTTTCTAGACCTACGTTTTCAGCATAGACTGAGAGACACGAAAAACTGAAAACTTTTCTAGACCTACGTTTTCAGCATAGACTGAGAGACACGAAAAACTTAACACTTTGCTAGACCTACGTTTTCAGCATAGACTGAGAAACAACAAAAACTGAACTCTTTGAACAAACACGCTACACCTACTTTTTAAGCATTCACTGACGAGACGAGCACTGCAGCGTGCGTGTGTACGTGTGACGACAGAAACGATCAGAAAAAGGCTTGTCTATTCGGCCAGAGTCCAACCTAACGCTGACCGTAAAGCCTCTACCTGTCCAGCTCGCGAGCACACAAGATCACTTTAGAAATCTCTCCTATTGGGAAAAACGCCGATGCAAGCAACACACCCGCGTTCTCGTGAACAACAAAGCACGCGCATTGGACTGCGCGTTCAATATGGGAACTCTAGCACTGGCCGGTTTTCTCTCACTCTCTCATCTGTCAACCGCGAAAAAAAGAGCGAGTAAGTGAGAGAGAGACAGAGAGGTAGGGGGGAGAAAAAAAGAAGGAGGGGGCCCCGGGGGTAGAAAAAAAAGAGGAACGTACGATCTCAGTGCGCATTTTGAGCTAACAGTCATTTTGCGTGACAAAATGTTCGTCAACTCGACATCAGTAACGATTATCGTCACTTGCAGAGAAAACACTTACTCCGGAGTTGTCTTCCGTGGCGGAGAAACGCGAGTCGCGTGAGTTGCGCGCGCTATGCAAATGAACGAGGCGTGGCCAATGGAAGAAGAAGAACGTGACGAGAGAGAGAGAGAGAGAGAGTGAGAGAGAAGAATGAGAGCGCGTGCGTAGAGTTAGTTATTTTGTTCGCACATGATCAAAAAGGGTTGAAGCTATAGAGCAAGATAGAGTCGTGTTTTGTTAGCTTTTGAGCATGGGAGAAGAAACGAGAAGAAAGCGTAAGATTCTGCTGGCAAATATTGAACCAGCTCTTGCAGATGGTGTTGATTTGATGCGTACACAAGCGATTCCAATAGCCACGCATACGCCCTCCGGCCCCCAAGACGACCTGCTGTGATCGATAATCGTAGAGCGACTGACATGGATAAAAGAAATGTTTGATATAGCTCTTACGCGAACTGTGCCGTCTTCAAGAAAGAATCCTGTGCTAAGGTCTGGACTTCAGAAGACATCCGGGCTAGTTAGTTTCGTACTCAAAACGAAGCCTTCTTCTACATGATAGTAAAGAACTAGCCCGGAGACATTTGCTGATACTGAAATTGCATTGAAATCACTACTGCGTGTAGGAGTTTGTGTATAGGATGACTGACTTTTTTTAATCGTGTGAATTAAATCCAATGATACTTTGATGGAAATGTACAGACGTTGCTTGTATAAACTTTCATTTTTCATTTCATTTTCATTTTCATTTCATTTCATTTCATTTTAATTTTTTTAATTTTCATTTTCATTACTTTATTGTCCCATCGCTGGGAAATTCGGGTCGCTTCCTCCCAGTGGAAAGCTAGCAGCAACGGAGTCGCGCTACCCAGGTGTCTGCGTGTTTAGGTGTATTCAGCCACCTGCACTTATGGCAGAATGACCAAGGTCTCTTACGTGCCATTGTGATGACACGGGGGTGGGACATGGCTTCCGTCTCTGGGTCTGCACATAAAGTTGACCCGTGTCCGTCCCGGCCCGCATTCGAACCTGCGACCTTCCGAACACAAGTCCAGTGCTCTACCAACTGAGCTACCGAGTTGAATGTCTGTGTGTTTATTACACCCCCGGTATAGGGGTGTGTATAGGATTCGGTCGATGTGTTTGTTTGTTTGTTTGTGTTCGCATATAGATCTCAAGAATGAACGGACCGATCGTCACCAAACTTGGTGAACAGGTTCTATACATTCCTGAGACGGTCCTTACAAAAATTGGGACCAGTCAAACACACGGTTAGGGAGTTATTGGTGGATTAAGATTCTACAAGGACTTATAGAGGGACATATTAATGGTCAAAGGGAAATAACCTTCTCAGTTGGTGGCAGTGAGAATGGTAAGGACGGGGGTGTTTTTCCTACCTCGGAGGAATTTCTTGTTCTTTATGGAATTAGCCTATTTTTGTCGACCTAAGACTTTCTAGCACAACAGAGCAGAGAGGGGAGTTAATTTATTGACTTACTGGATATTTATTTTTAACGATGCACTCACTTTAATGGTGATACATTTTCAGCCTGGGAAGAAACAAGAAAGAAATTGAGAGAGAGAGAGAGAGAGAGAGAGAGAGAGAGAGAGAGAGAGAGAGAGAGAGAGAGAGAGAGAGAGAGAGAGAGAGAGAGAGAGAGAGAGAGAGAGATTCGGATGGTTTATTCACATAGGCCATTGCCCCTAGTGAAGGGGTGTGAGCAAAAGCAAAAATATTGAATCATTTTTACATTCAGTAGACTCAAAACAGTGCATATTTTTCTCAAAAGTGGATAACAGATACATCAATGCAGACATCTACATACAAAATTACGATAACAGTGTTTCTCGTATCTTAAATGCTTTATACAAATATAAACATAAATCACGTACAGTTTTTTCATGTGTTGAAGCTAAAAGAAGGCTGAGTCGAAAAGCACTTGGTTGCCTGTAATATTTCAGTGGGATGAATTTTTCTCTCAATTTATGGAAGTATGGACAGACAAGAACAAAATGGACTTCATTTTCCAGTTTATCTTTACAAAAGGGACACATGTAATTATTAACATCATAAACTTTTTTGTAACGATGAGTGTGAACGGCAATTTCAGAGATCCCTAACCTAAACCTTATCATCATGAATCTTAAATGTCTGTCAATATTGAACAAAAGGTAAGGTTTGATCTCAGGAACAGTACAACATGTTCTATACACAGAAAATCTTTCACTATTTTGAATATGAAACTCCCAGTCTTGCCATCTGCATGCAATTAATCTATCTTTCAAAACATACAAAAACTTGTTTTCGTCAACAACACCTTGATTCAACCACACAAAACCATATCCTAACTGATACAATTTACAACGCACATTTGACGCCCAATTCGATTTACCATTCTCATCCATCCTAAACAGCATTTTATATGATTTATGAGGCAATCTATGATCAGACATTCTCAACAATTTCAACCAATATATAATACATTTCAATATTGAATTAAGGGTATCTGTTAGTTGAGAGAGAGAGAGAGAGAGAGAGAGAGAGAGAGAGAGAGAGAGAGAGAGAGAGAGAGAGAGAGAGGGGATGGAGGGAGAGAGAGAGAGAGACGGAAAGAGAGAGAGAGAGGGAGATGGGGAGAGAGACAGAAGGAGAGAGAGAGAGACAGAGGGAGAGAGTGAGAGAGAGAGAGATAGAGAGATAGGGAGATGGAGAGAGAGGGAGAGAGAGAGAGAGCTAGAGAGAGAGAGAGAGAGAGAGAGAGAGAGAGGGAGAGAGAGAGAAGGAGAGAGAGGGAGCGAGAGAGAGAGAGAGGGAAAGAGAGAGAGAGGGAGAGAGAGAGAGGGAGAGAGAGAGAGGGAGAGAGAGAGAAAGAGAGAGGGAGAGAGAGGGAGTGAGAGAGAGAGAGACAGAGAGACAGAGGGAGAGAGAGAGAGAGAGAGAGAGAGAGAGAGAGAGAGAGAGAGAGAGAGAGAGAGAGAGAGAGAAGAGAGGGAGAGAAAGACAGAGGGAGATGGAGAGCACACACAAAAATAGGGATAAATAAAGAGAGAAAAACCGGGGAAAGGGGGAAGAGAGAGAGAGAGAGAGAGAGAGAGAGAGAGAGAGAGAGAGAGAGAGAGAGAGAGAGAGAGAGAGAGAGAGATAACTCAGAACTCAGAACTTTATTACATAAGGATAAAGGTTTTAGGCTTAGCCTAATCTTCCAACCTGTCCTTGAAACATATACAGAGAATAATTGTAAACAAAAGCAAAGACTGCGCACATACCTCATCAAAGTATTAAACTAATAAAACATCAAAATAATGGTCGAGTATAAACATAACAAATATTGGACTCACAAAGTCATATAAAACAAAACCAGACACAAACAAACGTAAATGTTTTTTAACATTTCTTAATAAAGTACAGCAATGTATTGCGGAACAGGGGCATATACAGGCAGCTAAAGTTTCAAGAAGAAGGGGGAGGGGGACGAGGGATTACACATTCAGATTAACTACATATACACTATTTAAAAAACAAACAAACACTTAAGAGCATTGCATACATTATCCGAGTACACAATGGAAACTAAACATCAGGGGCAGTTTATAGTGTGATCAAATGTGTGTGCAACTGCCTTTTAAAGGCCGTTAAGGATGCGGATCGTTTGATTTCTATTGGCAAAGAGAAAGAGAGAGAGAGAGAGAGAGAGAGAGAGAGAGAGAGAGAGAGAGAGAGAGAGAGAGAGAGAGAGAGAGGGACAGAGACAGAGATGACAGACATAGACAGAAACAGAGAGACAAACAGATTAACAGATAGAGAAGAAGAGACAGAGATAGACAAAAAGACTAACAGACAGAGAAAGAGAGAAAGACGCACATAGACGAAGAAACACAATCAGCAAGGGCTGGGGCAAAACAACACGACGAGAACAAACAGCTAAGTATGAGGTCAAAAAACCCTGTCAATCTTATTCAGTCCACAATCAACACCTCTCCAAGCCATTGCCCGCAAAACAACAGAAATCAGCGGCCGTACAAAACGACTCCTTACCTGACTGAAAACTCTTTTGAACATAGGGGGTTGAAGTCCTCTGTCGGCTTTAAGTTTTAGGCCAAAAGTAACACGAAAGCCAGTTTAAGCCTCGACCGCAAAGGCTTACGTGATGCTCATACAATACTATTCCTACAAATACTAATACAAGTTATTTGTGTTTTTGACCAATTACATTTTACACAGATCGAGACAGCCAATGTTCCTCCGTACAATGACTGTCGAGATCCGCACGGCCCCACGATGTTTGCAGTCGAAATTTGACCTTTTGTTTGTATTACTTCTCGCTGAAACTTTAAGACATAAGAGCTTTTTTAGGTGCCTGAGGCATTCTTCAAAGCTCATTAACAAATTCCAACTAGTTTAAGAGATATTTGCAATTAAACACCCTTCTGGGTCCACACGGACCCACGACCACCAGCGAAGATTAATACAAACTGACCAGTGAAGATTAACTGACCCGAGAGATAGCCATTCTGCCAGCAGCTTCGGTGGATCTGACAGGAGCGATTAGACATATTGGGCGGGGATATAGCTCAGTTGGTAGCGCGCTGGATTTGTATTCAGTTGGCCGCTGTCAGCGCGAGTTCGATCCCAGGTTCGGCGGAAATTTATTTCACAGAGTCAACTTTGTGTGCAGACTCTCTTCGGTGTCCGAACCACCCCCCGTGTATACTACATTGGGTGTGCACGTTAAAGATCCCACGATTGACAAAAGGCTCTTTCCTGGCAAAATTGCTTAGGCACAGTTAATAATTGTCTACCATACCCGTGTGACTTGGAATAAGGCCGTGAAAGGTAAATATGCGCCGACATGGCTGCAATCTACTGGCCGTATACAATTTCATCTCACACGGCATCACTGCAGAGCGCCTAGAACTGTACCCACGGAATATGCGCGATATAAGCCTCATTGATTGATTGATTGACATGAATAATTATGTTCACGTTTCTGTCACAAGATTTTCCACGTCTCATATTTTCCCCATTCATCTCACAACCGTTCTCGCTCCCCAACCCCCCCCCCCCCCCCCCCACACACAC
Organism: Littorina saxatilis; assembly: GCF_037325665.1. Lineage (NCBI taxonomy): Eukaryota > Metazoa > Mollusca > Gastropoda > Littorinimorpha > Littorinidae > Littorina > Littorina saxatilis. The sequence continues at coordinate 44,789,366 of NC_090252.1, forward strand.
ACACACACACACCCCTCCTTCCCCCTCCCCCGCTTTCTGATTCTGAAGCTTTTGAAATCTGGGCTGAAAACTGAAAGAAACGAATAAATGATTAAACAGGTGTTCATCAAGGTGTTCTTTCACCTGATTTTCCACCCCCCTCCCTCTTTTTTGAGACCTGATTTTCTCAGACTTGTAGAGGTCTTAAAAGGGGGGTTCCACTGTATATCTACATATAGGTCACACACTCCGAGGTTGGCCTAGTGGTAAGGCGTCCGCCCCGTGATCGGGAGGTCGTGGGTTCGAACCCCGGCCGGGTCATACCTAAGACTTTAAAATTGGCAATCTTGTTTGTGGCTGCTCCTGTAACTAAAGGGGGAGTTAACGTCCTCTCAGAAAATGTTTATATTTGGGACAAGAATTGGTGATACGCTATGGAGCTGATAAGGGTGAGCGAAGAGGGGAGGATGACGGGGTGGGCAGGAGTGGTGGTGATAAAAGTTTGTTAAGACGGGTAAATTCTAATGGCTGCTCCGCCTGGCGGCTGGCATTATGGGGTTAGTGCTAGGACTGGTTGGTCCGGTGTCAGAATAATGTGACGACAAATTAATAGAACAGAATGCCTACAGTTTCATTTATAGTTTTCTCTTGTCAAAAACGCTTAGTTAGATAATGATTTTGCTGCTCAAATTGATCCACGATTAGTTTGTTCGCCTTGAACCCTACACGGTGAGGTTTGGCCCGCTGCTGCTTGTCGAAGACGCTTTCAGATTGAATATTAACCGCCACGTGTAATTGTAGTGCTTCAACAGCACAGTTTGGATAGTAACAAAATGCTGACATTTTTTTCAGCAGCACTTTAACTAACGAAATTGTCTTAAAATGACTGGAAATGGGCTGAATGCGTCACTGTAAACGTACGATATAATCTTCGACAAGCGGAGTTCTCCCCCTTTTTTTTCTTAATTTTTCTCCAATTTTTTAATTTTTTAATTTAATTATGTAAATATTTTGTTAACCATAATGTGACATTGTTGTCCTAGTTGAGCAAGTGGACATTTATAGTTTGAATGACATACATTTTCGTCATTAATATTTAAACATACAATGAAGGTGTTTTTAATCAGTACGTTTTAGAAAGACGACGAATCGTGTTTAGAGAGGAATATATATTTTTTTGCGACCGAGATTGTGTAACAACGAAAGTAGTGCCCCGGTTATCATGAAAACACCCATGTAATACGCAGAATAATCACCTCCTCAGCTAACAGAGACAAAGAGGCAGGTCATGGGATAGATATGAATAACAAGAAATTCCTCCGAGGTAGGAAAAACACCCCCGTCCTTACCATTCTCACTGCCACCAACTGAGAAGGTTATTTCCCTTTGACCATTAATATGTCCCTCTATAAGTCCTTGTAGAATCTTAATCCACCAATAACTCCCTAACCGTGTGTTTGACTGGTCCCAATTTTTGTAAGGACCGTCTCAGGAATGTATAGAACCTGTTCACCAAGTTTGGTGACGATCGGTCCGTTCATTCTTGAGATCTATATGCGAACACAAACACACAAACACACAAACAAACAAACAAACAAACACATCGACCGAATCCTATACACACCCCTATACCGGGGGTGTAATAACGCGTTAACACGGGCACAATGGTTGGGTCAGCTACATATATAACGTGCGATTGTTATTCATCATGCTGCAGCTGTATTAAGTTCCATCAATCTCAATACTAGCACTGCAAAACAACAGGCCACGCACACAAACACGTAGACGTCAACACATGCACACACACGCATAGTCACACATGCATACGCAGGCAAAAAGGAACACACACACGCACGCACGCACACACGCACGCACATACCTACACACACGCACATACCTACACACACGCACGTACGCACGCACGCCCATACCTACACACGCACGCACACTCACGAACGCACACACACACACACACACACACACACACATGCACACACACACACACACACACACACACACACACACACACACACACACACACACACACGTAACACCCTTCTCATTACGAAAATGTGTGTAATTTAGTATTGTTCTGGTCACGTGATATAAGCATTTGCTTGAGTGCGTGTCCTAGCTGTGTGTTTCGAACTGTTCATGCGAAGAAATTCTGTATACAATTTTGTTTAAACCAACACCCTTCTCACACACTGCTCGCTCTTCGTTACCGCAGCTGACAACAGCTTTTATGCGCAAGGGGAATGTGCTTCAGGCGAGGGAAATTCCGACCAATGTAGTTTGTGCCAAAGTCGCTTCCCATGTTTTGCAAATTGCTTCTTTACGGGTGATACGCACGCACTTTGGTACTTACGCTTTCCAGAGCAAAGTTCAAGATTGGTTCCACTCGGGTTTCAAAAGTGCAGAGCTTGGTCAAAAGTGCAGAG
>NC_090252.1:44791985-44829485 GCF_037325665.1 Littorina saxatilis
TGTACCTCATTGATTTCATGACATGACTTAATTGGTCATATGTAAAGATGCTACATTGTTATTACTTGCAACGTAGTTGTTTTTTTGATTCCTCCCTTGATGTTTTACGTGTTTTTGCGTGCTTGACACTGTTTTCATTATGCCCTTGATAATACTATTTAATGTTCGTTTGTATGTGGTTTTTTTCTGTTGTTTGATTTTTATTTTATTTATTTATTTTATTTTGTATTACTTCTTTTATTGTTAGTTCAACATTTTTAAAACGTATTATTATAGATTCGTCCCTGTTATGGGCGAGGGCTGGATGTAAATAAAAAATACCTGTTTGTTTTTACCATTACCCTCGTTAAGTAAAGAAATTGTGTTGTCTTGTCTTGTCTCATTCTCTCTCGCGCTTGCGGATCTTTCTTGTACCCATCAGGCCCTTAATCCCCAAACTGAAAGGGGCTGTTTTACCCATATTCGTGAATACTCCCTCCCTCTTTCGCTGTCTCTGTCACTCTCTCTCTCTCTCTTACTCTCTATCTCTATATTTCTCTCTCTATCTCTCTCTCTCTCTTACTCTCTTTATCTCTCTCTTACTATCTATCTCTCTCTCTCTGAGTCTCTCTATCTCTCTCTGTCTTTCTCTCTCTCTCTTTCTCTCGCTCTTTCTCTCTCTCTCTCTTTCTCTCTCTCTCTCTCTTTCTCTCCACCTCTCTCTTTCTCTCTCTGTCTGTCTGTCTGTCTCTCTCTCTTTCTTACTCTCTCTCTCTCTATTTCTCTCTCTCTCCACCCCCCCCCCCCCCCGGGCGCCCCTCATCCCCAACTCTCGCCTTCTCATTCTCCCACATCTGCCCAACACAGCACAAAGAACGCAAGAACACAAAGGGAGGTCAGTAGGTTTTACCCTCGTCTCGACCAACCCAAAGCACCGTGGTCACCAAGACTCGTGGAAGTCATGCAAGTCTCGGCTCTGGCGAGAAAATAGAATCATTTCCCCTGCAGAGCCCCTATCAAGCCACCCCCGACCCCCAGTAGTGCCTGAAACCTCAGGAAATAGACAGGCAGATTAGGGGCAGGGAGGGGGTATCTGACTATGCTTTGCTACCCAGCGGTCGGACTATGAATAGCAATGTCACAGCAGCCGGTTTCTAGTGTATTTTCATTGGTTTCCATTGCTACTATAAATAGCCGAGTCACAAAACTTCCATTGGTTTCCACTGGTGATATGAATTGTGAGGTCACGAAAGTATGATTGGCTTTTTATCCCTTTCATTATTTTTTTTTATCAGTTATCAGCACCCGTTTATAACTCTTTTACAGTACATTTTATGAAGTAAATAATTTAGCTTAACAAAACGGTGTCCTTTGTTGTGGAAAACACATTAGGATTATTACGATACTAAAATGGAATACATTTGTGTCTCAGTTCCCAAGAAACTGAAATTAAACTCATGATGAAATTCATCACCGATATCCCCGTTATAACACTTTAAAACACACACTTTCATTGTGGAATACATACACAAACCTTGGGGATATAAGGGGATATGACTTTGCTACAAGGGAGGTATAGGGCTTAGATGTACAATGAATAACGATACGTATTACGTTTATGACCATTCTATTTGTTCGTTCTTGGGCTGAAACTCCCACGGCTTTTACGTGTATGACCGTTTTTACCCCGCCATTTAGGCAGCCATACGCCGCTTTCGGAGGAAGCATGCTGGGTATTTTCGTGTTTCTATAACCCACCGAACTCTGACATGGATTACAGGATCTTTTTCGTGCGCTCTTGGTCTTGTGCTTGCGTGTACACACGGGGGTGTTCGGACACCGAGGAGAGTCTGCACACAAAGTTGACTCTGAGAAATAAATCTCTCGCCGAACGTGGGGACGAACTCACGCTGACAGCGGCCAACTGGATACAAATCCAGCGCGCTACCGACTGAGCTACATCCCCGCCCCAATGTCCATTCATTCTTTTTCTGTTCGTTTGGTATTTTTGATAAACGGCTGTATTCATCGCGCAGAGAACATTTAACTGGTTATTTCGAGTTACAGTGTCTGAGACTATAAAAGTACCGTTTGCAACTTACATTTAATGTGTTTCCTTTGTGTGCAGTGATTTCGTTTTGTGGTTGTTTTTACACCCCCGGTATAGGGGTGTGTATAGGATTCGGTCGATGTGTTTGTTTGTTTGTTTGTTTGTTTGTGTTCGCATATAGATCTCAAGAATGAACGGACCGATCGTCACCAAACTTGGTGAACAGGTTCTATACATTCCTGAGACGGTCCTTACAAAAATTGGGACCAGTCAAACACACGGTTAGGGAGTTATTGGTGGATTAAGATTCTACAAGGACTTATAGAGGGACATATTAATGGTCAAAGGGAAATAACCTTCTCAGTTGGTGGCAGTGAGAATGGTTATTTCCCTTTGACCAACGGGGGTGTTTTTCCTACCTCGGAGGAATTTCTTGTTATTTAATTGAAACATGACTTTGTATTTTATTTTTTGTGTGGACAGAAGTCATTTTGACGGACAATACATTTTATTGTCGTTCTATTTTAGTGGGAGCTCAGACGGGCGCAGTGGCGAGGTGGTAAGACGTCGGCCTCCTAATCGGGAGTTCGAATCCCGGTCGCTGCCGCCTGGTGGGTTAAGAGTGGAGATGTTTCCGATCTCCAAGGTCAACTTATGTGCAGACCTGCTAGTGATTTAACCCCCTTAGTGTGTACACCCAAGCACAAGACCAAGTGCGCACGGAAACGATCCTGTAATCCATGTCGGAGTTCGGTGGGTTATGGAAACACGAAATTATCCAGCATGCCTACTCAACGAAAGCGGAGTGAAGCTGACTATGCTCTCAGAGTATAGTGTGGGGAACCCAAATGGGCAAACGAGCTCACACGTCACCAGAAACATTCTGGAACGCTGAAAAAGAAAAAAAGTCGCGAAATTACTACATTTAGTCAAGCTGTCGAACTCACGGGATAAAACTGAACGCACTGTATTTTTTCACCAAGATAGTACAGCTTCGACAATCCCCGCGTGAAGGAAATCGCTCACCTCCCACGTGCAAAACGTAGTGATATTGACACGCCAGATTAGCACGGTAGCGTACGTATTGTGCTAAGCAGGAAAGCGCGCTTTTATGTATTCTTGTTAACTTTCTGAGCTTGTTTTGAATACAACCTATCATATCTATATGTTTTTGGAATCAGGAAATGATAAACAAAAAGATGAAATCATTTTTGGATCGATTTCTTAAATTTTAATCGTAAGATTAATTAATCTATTTTCGTTAATTGTGATCGTATTTTAAGAGTAAACATGACATATGTATATATTTTTAGATTCAGAATGTGATGCAGAATACGATGCAATCAATTTTAAATCTGTTTGCGAAAAATCGATTTTAATGACAACTTTAATGAGCAAACTCATTAATTAATTTTTAAGCCTTCAAGCTGAAATGCAATAACAAAGTCCGGGCTTCGTCGAAGATTACTTGACCAAAATTTCAACCAATTTGGTTGAAAAATGAGAGCGTGACAGTGCCACATCAACTTTCACGAAAAGCCGGATATGACGTCATCAAAGACATTTATCAAAAAAATGAAAAAAATATCTGGAGATACCATACTCAGGATCTCTCATGTGAAGTTTCATGGAGATCGGTCCAATAGTTTTCTCTGAATCGCTCTACACACACACACACACACACACACACACACACACACACACACACACACAAACACACACACACACACACACACACACACACACACACACACACACACACTCATACACCACACCCTCGTCTCGATTCCCCCCTCTACGTTAAAACATTTAGTCAAAACTTGACTAAATGTAAAAAGTAGGAGCTCAGTCTTTTTTCGTTCGGTCCAAACTATTGACATTAATAGGGATCAAATTGGGTTATGAAAATCGTTTTTAAAGGAAAAGAGTTATTTCTCTTTCAAACAATGTTGGTATTTCTTTTCAATTTAGAATTTATGTTTATTTTGAGCTATTCTATGAACTGTATATCCGCCAAACAGGAGTTTTATCAGCAACGTTGCAGGGTCGTGCGTGTGTGTGTGTGTGTGTGTGTGTGTGTATGTGTGTGTGTGTGTGTGTGTGTGTGTGTGTGTGTGTGTGTGTGTGTGTGTGTATGTATGTGTGTGTGTGTGCGAGCGTGCGTGTGTTTGACTAATAGATCGCTTTGTATCTAGCTGGTTCCTATTTTATTTTGCGGACATTTTCTTCTTCTTCTTCTTCTTCTTCTTCTTCTTCTTCTTCTTCTTCTTCTTCTTCTTCTTCTTCTTCGTTCATGGGCTGAAACTCCCGCGTTTACTCATGTTTTTGCACGTGTGGGATTTTACGTGTATGACCGTTTTTACCCCGCCACTCAGGCAGCCTTACGCCGCTTTCGGGGGAAGCATGCTGGGCATTTTCGTGTTTTCTATAACCCACCAAACTCTGACATGGATTACAGGATCTTTTCCGTGCGCACTTGATCTTGTGCTTGTGTGTACACACGAAGCGGGATAAGGCAATTACAGGTCTGCACATAAGTTAGTTGACCTGGGAGATCGGAACATTGTCCACCATTGATATTAACCCACCAGGCGCGGCCGGGATTCGAACCCGCGACCTGCCGCGTAGGAGGCCGATGTCTCATCCACTAGGCCACTGCGCCCGTCATTTTGCGGAAATGAATGACATATCATTACGTTGAAGCTGTAATATTAGTTGTTGTGAGTGTTGGTTTGGGGTGTTATGTACAGTACGTTGTTGTTGTTGTTGTTGTTGTTGTTGTTGTTGTTGTTGTTGTTGTTGTTGTTGTTGTTGTTGTTGTTGTTGTTTCTGTGTTGTTTTTTTAGTCAAGCAATATACTTTCAAATGAAACCCAAATCCCCAAACAGATAGACTGATAACTTTCCATGGGGCGGGGATGTAGCTCAGTTGGTAGCGCGCTGGATTTGTATTCAGTTGGCCGCTGTCAGCGTGAGTTCAAACCCACGTTCGGCGGAAATTTATTTCTCAGAGTCAACTTTGTGTGCAGACTCTCTTCGGTGTCCGAACACCCCCCGTGTACACTACATTGAGGTGAGCACGTTAAAGATCCCACGATTGACAAAAGGGTCTTTCCTGGCAAAATTGCTTGGGCACAGTTAATAATTGTCTACCTATACCCGTGTGACTGGGAATAATAGGCCGTGAAAGGTAAATATGCGCCGAAATGGCTGCAATCTACTGGCCCTATAAAATTTCATCTCCCACGGCATCATTGCAGAGCGCCTAGAACTGTACCCACGGAATATGCGCGATATAAGCCTCATATTGATGATTGATTGATATTCAGAATGAAAAATGAAAAAAAGAATTGCAGGTTATTTATTGACAAAATTAAACAAAACGTTACTTTTAGAGTACGTCGACCCAGACAGACAGACATACACACACGTATGTTACATTACTCCTACTTCGCCGGCGTTTTGCAAGTGAGATCCATCGACGACCCTAACATAAGTTAATTATTTGTCTGTCTGTCTACAATTCTTCTTTTTTTTTTTTTAATTCTGATTTCAAATAAAACTTGTTTTTTCTCCAAGGGGACTGAACTACGTATTGTAGTCTCTCAGACTTTCAGAAAGCGAACTAGCTCACGATGACTGCTAACAAACGACTTGTGTGACTTTTCAGGCTCTAAAAAGTCAAATGTCTCATGATGTCTACAAATGGTAGCTTTTGTTCCGGGGTTCGCATTATTCCAAGTGATCATGATCGATATGAGTTCATTCCAAGAGCCAGACCCGTATTCTCCAGGAGGATTCAAGGCGCGGCGATTGGCCGTAATGTGACCGCGGAAAATAGTATCTTTTGTTGGTTTCTTTTTGTTTTCTGGTGGTACTTTCTGACCCACGGTCGGAGGTCTGTCATCTTGATCGAGATATGAAGAATTGGGAGGCTAAACCTACTGTCTCGGTTGTATTGGAACAATACAATGAACTTTAATAGAAAGGGACATTGAAGAATGATGTCTTTTTTTGGTTTTCTCGGGTTTTCTGGCAGTACTTTTTGACCTAAAAGTCGAAGGTCTGTGATTTTGATCCATAGTAATGGAGAGATTTGAAGCTTAAAGGCTAAGACTTTCTCGTGAAAACTGTTCTACTCATCAACTCAGATATTGCGAGGGTTTTACATACAATAAGACCATCCCTCCACTTGGACGCATACTACAATTCGATACCCTGACAGCTTCCTACCGGCACGGTTGGCCTAGTGGTAAGGCGTCCGCCCAGTGAGCGGGAGGTCGTGGGTTCGAACCCCGGCCGGGTCATACCTAAGACTTTAAAATTGGCAATCTTGTGGCTGCTCCGCCTGGCGTCTGACATTATGGGGTTAGTGCTCGGACTGGTTGGTCCGGTGTCAGAATAATGTGACTGGGTGAGACATGAAGCCTGTGCTGCGACTTCTGTCTTGTGTGTGGGGAAAGTTAAATGTCAAAGCAGCACCGCCCTGATATGGCCCTTCGTGGTCGGCTGGGCGTTAAGCAAACAAACAAACAAACAAACAAACAAACAAGACAGCTTCCTGTACAGGGCGGGCGTTGAGATTTGTTGACAGAAAGCAATCGGACCGTTTATCATGATGATTGCAAGGTTAGTCAAACGATTCGTTGGTGAAAAAGTAAAGCAAAATCTAAATGGGAAATATAATTCAGCTATGATTAAACTTGCAAAACAACAAAGCACCCATATGTTCATTTATTCATAGTTTTCATTAAACGAGTTTTCATTTGATTCAATTCTTAGTGCACAACGTTCGACTCCGTCCTTCCATTTTGTTGTTTTGTTGTTGTTGCTTTATTGAAAACAAACCTTGGGGTGCTATTTTAATTTCGATTCTCCCAGTAATACTCACAGTTCTTTCTTCTTTGACGTCAGTAAAACAACAGCAAGCGAAAACTACTTTTTTGTTAAATTAGTTTCAAGGTCACATTATGTATTTTTGCTGTACATTATGTATTTTTGCTGTGTCAATGTGCCAATCTAATAATTTAAGCTAAATATCTCATATAATGGGTTCCGTATGGGATCTCTCTGTCTCTTTGTCTCTGTCTCTGTCTCTCTGTCTCTCTCTCTCTCCATCTCTTTTCTCTCTCTCTCTCTCTCTCTCTCTCTCTCTCTCTCTCTCTCTCTCTCTCCGTCTCTTTTCTCTCTCTCTCTTTCTCTCTCTCTCTCTCTCTTTCTCTCTCTCTCTCTCTCTCTCTTCTCTCTCTCTCTCTTTCTCTCTCTCTCTCTCTCTCTCTCTCTCTCTCTCTCTCTCTCTCTCTCTCTCTCTCTCTCTCTCTCTCAATTTAGTTGGTTTGATAATGTAATTGAAAGCCGGAAATTGAGGTTTGGTTAACCTGAGGCATATGAAAGTAAATCGTAGGTGATATGACTCGAATGCCTTTATTCAACCCGGGGGATAAAAAAATCAAAACTTGACTAAATGTAAAAAGAACTGAGGTGAACCCGTTCAATACATGTGTCTCTACTTTGTTATCCTGAATGACCTTTGTGTACTCCGAAGCTAACTTTTGATTTCAACTGCTGTTCCGAGGACGCATCGAATACAAACGGTATCATTCACCGTCTTTGGCCACTGCGCAGCCATTATAATTATAATGTAATTATTATTGTTTTTAATTTTAGAAATACATGTCCTTTTTAATGTATTACAAACCTAAATTCAAAGCACTTCTAATTCTTCTTCGTCTGCCTTCCCGTCGCCACGCTAGATTGTCAAGGTTGTTGATGTGATGTAGTCTGCAGTTCGCCGCAGGGACTCCGCTGGGCCCCAACGTTTCTCCTTCAGGTCCACCATCTCTGGCCAAAATTGGCTTCTCAGGTCCAAATGCAAAGCACAATATGTAATGCCCACATGTAAAAGAAAAATAATCCAACTTGGTGCACTAAGAATGTAATGTAATGAATAACTTTTATTGAAAAACTGAAAAATGTATGTTTTGTCGTTTTAATCATGGCTGAATTCCACCATCTCTTGCCAAAATTCGCTTCTCAGGTCCAAATGCAAATCACAAATGCCCACGTGTGAAAGGGAAAGAATCGAACTCGGTTCTCTACGAATGTAATGTAATGAACAACATTTATTGAAAAACTGAAACATTTGGGAAAGAATCGAGAAAAAAACCACCAGATTTCGCTTCTCATGTCCCAATGCAAAGCACACATGCCCACGTGTGTATGCATAACGGGTTCATGGCAAAACATTGAAAACAATCACTGTTTATGCTATACTAGAATGAATACCCGCTTCGCCGGGTACCAAGAAGTAGAGCCGAATGATACCCGGCTTGGCCGGGAAGAAGTATAGCCGAATACCCGGCCCGGCTTCGCCGGGAAGAAGTAGAGGGATACACGGCTTCGCCGGGATAAAAGCGTTGTGGACAGTGACCTTCTAAAAATAGTAACGGGAATATCCGGCTTCGCCGGGATGAAAGCGTTGTGGACAGTGACCTTCTAAAAATAGTAACGGGAATATGGATTGACGCCACACGAAGGAAGGGAGATAAACGCAAAACACTGGAGAAGATAAGGAAGAGTTACTGGGAATGGATCTGGGAAGATGAACAGAAAAGCCAAAATCGGTTCAGCGCTGCGCGCTGAGAGCACGTGTTGAAAATTCTCATCAACCAGGTTGTGTCCGGGGTGTACCTGAATATGCCCACCAAATTTGAAGCAGATCCATCGAGAACTTTGGCCGTGCATCGCGAACACACACACACACACACACACACACACACACACACACACACACACACACACACACACACACACACACACACAAGGTAAGTGAACGCCTGTAGCCGGGTTACGTAAGCTTGATTGACGCTCTCCGTGGAATTGGATAGGTGACGGGAGCAGTGGCCAAGTGGATAAGACATCGGCCTCCTGTGCGGAAGGTCGCGGGTTCGATTCCCGGCCGTTCCTGGTGGGTTAAGGGTGGATATTTTTCTGATCTCCCAGGTCAACTTATGTGCAGACCTGCTAGTGCCTTATATCTCCCTTCGTGTGTACACGCAAGCACAAGACCAAGTGCGCACGGAAAAGAACCTGTAATCCATGTGATAGTTCGGAGGGTTTTAGAAACACGAAAATACCCAGCATGCTTCCCCTGAGAGCGGCGTGGGGCTGTCTGAACGGCGGGGTAAAAACGGTCATACACGTAAAAACCCACTCACACGAAAACATGAGTGAACGTGGGAGTTTCAGCCCATGAACAAAGAAGAAGAAGAGAATCGGATTGGTCCATTGCCAAGGGAGGGCAGAACATATATAGGGATGATCAGACCATCAATAACAATATACCCTCCGTTTGTAGAAGTGGTCATGTTTTCGCATGTCTTACGTTTGACTGCGTCTGTAATGGATCCCTTTTACCCTATATTTCATTTCCCCAGTGCGAACTACTCATCAAAAGCTTATGATGTCCTCGAGGATTTGACTAATAATCCAATGAATCCCCCTTTTTTTTTTATTGAGTTTTGGGGGTACGTCGTGCACACAAACGATACAAAAATAACAAGACATATAAGTTGTTGACTGTTACGGTCAGAATAATTGCGATCGTGCTACAAGGTGATTTTGTTTGTTTGTTTGTTTAACGCCCAGGCGACCACGAAGGGCCATATCAGGGCGGTGCCGCTTTGACATATAACGTGCGCCACACACAAGACAAAAGTCGCAGCACAGGCTTCATGTCTCTCCCAGTCACATTATTCTGACACCGGACCAACCAGTCCTAGCACTAACCCCATAATGCCAGACGCCAGGCGGAGCAGCCACTAGATTGCCAATTTTAAAGTCTTAGGTATGACCCGGCCGGGGTTCGAACCCACGACCTCCCAATCACGGGGCGGATGCCTTACCACTAGGCCAACCGTCCCGGTCTACTACAAGGTGAGGTCTTTTTCAATGTTGATCATTACCATTATCATCATCAGCAGCAGCTGCATCCTCCTCCTCCTCCTCATCATCATCATCATCATCATCATCACCATCATCATCATCACCACCATCATCATCATCACCATCATCATCATCATCATCATCATCATCATCATCATCATCACCACCATCACCATCATCATCATCATCATCATCATCATCATCATCATCATCATCATCATCATCATCAAGAGACTAGAGAGATCTGATAAGATAGTAGTCATCTACCTAAAAACAAAAACATAATGTACTTTTAGCAATAGTGAATCGACTGATACCTTTTTTGTCTTCTTTTTCTGGTTTTTTTTTTCGGTCAAGCATTTTGCAAAGGGATATAGAGATTACTACATGGCTTGCTGTGTCGTACCAGATTTACACGAGTTGGTTTTTTAAATATTGAACTGCGAGCGAAAGCGAGCTGTTCACTATTTGAAAAAGCAACGAGTGTAAATCTGGTACGACACAGCAAGCCATGTAGTATTCTGTTTATCCTACATACTGTACTTACGTGTATTTTACTGAAAATGTCTTGCAGACGAGGCAGCTAAATTAAAGACGCTTGTTTTGGAACCTCGATCTCTTCTAAAGCCTCGTGCAATCTATTACGTCAAAGCAAAGAAACGTCACTCTGAAAGTGTGGTGTGACGTGTTAGTTCTAAAGATTCATCGAGGGTAATTAGCGAGCGCAATTTTTGTTTCTATAATGACGTTTGTCTCGGTGACTTTGGCATCATAAGCAATGGAAAAACAGGTCCCTGCCAGACTTGCTTGACATGACCTCATTTACATGATATACACACGTGTGATTTGAACGATTATTATCTCACGGGTGTCTCTCTCACATATGTAGGATAAAGAATGTTCTCTGATGGCAACATTGTCCGAGAAAAGATCCTACGTTGAACCATCAATAGTGGACCACAATAAATAGCAACAAACTGCTCACACTCAGTTCTGTTCAGTCAGAGAGACTTGCAAAAGTCTAGATGACGTTTAGTATTAAACAGGTAGGTCCTATACAAAGCAAACAGAATCGCAGTTGAACTCATCCCATACACGCCTGTGGTGAGTTAACCCAATGTGGCCCCAAAACCTCGAAAACCGCAAAAAGTCTCGAAATGACGTCATTACTAGTCATTACGTCGCTAATAATGCTACGCCTGACGTTTCAGCGCGCCCGATTCTTCCGCCCACTGAAACAGACCGGCAGTGAAACAAAGCGGGAATCTCGAGGCGACAGATGTAGTGAAAATTCATGAGGTCTCTCTCTTTCTCCATCAACTCTCACCACAGGAGTTCTTCGACCATCCCTAAAATTCCAACGACCAAGCCACCTGGCCCACGCTTCTATCCCCCACCCCCTCTTCTCCTCTCTCTCTCTCTCTCTCTCTCTCTCTCTCTCCCTCTCTCCCTCTCTCTCTCTCTCTCTCTCTCTCTCTCTCTCTCTCTCAATTCGAATCACGTGAGTTCTCCCCCCACCCTCCTCCCCGCCACCCAACAACAGACCTCACCCTGACCCTTCCAGCCTCATGCCTTCTAATCCCGTTTCGGGATTCTCCGTCACTTTTTGCGCGTCTCCGCCACTCTTCGGCCTCTGCCCGGAGACTTCCGAAGCCAGCCGAAGTGAGAACCCGGGGGTGATTATCTAGAGGGTAATTTCCGGGCTTCTAGCGTTGGCTGGGCTGCACGAGTGTTTATTGAGGGTGATACGGGGAGACAGGTTCGCCTGTGAAGCAAATTGAAAGGGGTCGCCCTCCTCGCTCCGTGGCGACTCAACAGGTAGTCTGAGCACCAATTCTTTTCTGCATTGGACTTTCCCCCGCGGCTTCTGATTCTTGCTCTGAAGACGTGTTCGGTGACACTGATGCCGAGTTGATCCGGGATAGCAAGGCGGGGGTCGGGGGGAGGGGGGGGGGGGGGGTCGGAGGGGTTGCTGGTTGGCTTATGGATCCAGACCCTTTTTGTTTTCTTAGTGCACTCGAGCTTTTGGTACTTCCCGCTTCAGCTCTGAAAAAGTCAAGGTTCGCTTTCTTCTGCGTTTATGGGCTAAAACTCCAGCGTACACCCGTGTTGTTTTGTTGTTGTTGTTGTTGTTGTTGTTGTTGTTGTTGTTGTTGCTGTTGTTGTTGTTGTTGGTGTTGCGAGAGTGGGCATGCACGTTTTTGCTCCAGCCATTTAGGCAGTCATTGTCCGTTTTCAGAGAATGCAAGATTGGTGTTTTCGTGTTTCTATAACCCAAGGAACTCTGATATGAATTACAAGAAATTTAATCTTGTACTTGTGTGTACACAGAAAGGGGGGATAAGGCACTAGGTCTGTGTATACAGAAAATGTCCACCGTTATCCTACCAGTCGCAGCCGGGATTCGAACGCCCAAACTTCCGCATGGGGGGTGGGGGCGGGGGGCGGATGTCTACTAGGCTATTTCAACAGTCAAAGCCAAGTTCGGTCCGTAGGTTTTCAACAGAAGGTCTGCAAATACTCGTATGGTTTCCCTTTTTTGTTGTTGTGAGAAATGAAAAAAAAGTGTTAGGGTCGGCGGGAAAAAAATAGGGTCGGTCGGGCTACCCTAAACCAACATATTTTTTGTTGTTGGCCTTATTGAAGTTTAGAGATACCTTTTTTTTCTGTCTGAGGCACTTTGAACCTTTGCTACACATCCAGGTTGGATTTTTGCTGTTCCTTTCAGTTCAGGGAAAGTCAAGGTTCCTCTGTGAGGTTTCACTAATAAGTCTTCAGTAACTCGTATGGTTTCCAACATGCGTGTAATTGAAGTTGTAGTTACTTTGGTTATTTGCGCTTGAAGCACGAGTACTCTTGGATTCTGGACTGTCCATGCAACAGTGTCTGAAGGAGAAGCATTTGATACTGTGCTACTTTACTTTCACATTCCTAGACCGATGGTGCGAGGGCCACTCGACAAGTCTGGCTCTCTGGCTCTCTCTCTCTCTCTCTCTCTCTCTCTCTCTCTCTCTCTCTCTCTCTCTCTCTCTCTCTCTCTCTCTCTCTCTCTCTCTCTCTCTCTCTCTCTGGCTCTCTCTCTCTCTCTCTCTCTCTCTCTCTCTCTCTCTCTCTCTCTCTCTCTCTCTCTCTCTCTCTCTCCCCCCCCCCCCAAGGTCAGATTGTAAGAAAAGGCGTAGCCTTAAATCTTGATCCTTTTTAAATAAAGTTCAATTCAATTCAATTCTCTCTCTCTCTCTCTCTCTCTCTCTCTCTCTCTCTCTCTCTCTCTCTCTCTCTCTCTCTCTCCCTCTCTCTCTCTCCCCTCACTGTTTCTGTCACATACACACTCGCTCTGCCACTCTATCTGAGACCCACATATTAACACATATACTCCAGTCCTCCCCTACACCCTTCTTGTTCTTGCTTTTATATTCTACGTATCGAGTGAAATAAAAAGAGCTCTGTTTTGATCTACATTTCTTCGTAGCATTGTTCTAACTAAAGAAATAACTGCTTCCCCAACAACCTTCAAAGACTGACAGCTTGTTTCCGTTTAACTCGTACAGGAGGGGTAAAATGACACGCAATCTGCAAGTGTGTTGAACTATTACTGTCTTTCAAACTAAGGACGTCCCTCTGAACTGTCTTTTAGAACGTCAGTTACGGTCTGCAAGTATGAGTTGATGTGTTTTTTTTGTGGTTAACTTGTTTGTTTGTTTGATTGTCAAAAATTAACCGTTCCAATCACTAAACGTTCTTGTTTTTTCATTCAGTTTTTTTGGATTGTCAGCAATCTATCTGGATTTAAGTTTTGTTTTGGTTTAGCTTTCTTTGTTTGTTTGTTTGTCTTCTGTGTTGCTAAGATTGTATTAATCTGGCAAATACACTCAGCAATGAGAAAGATATTCTAAATGTGTCATTGAAGAACTGCTTTAATAGTAGTACTGATGCCACAATGGATTATCAGTGTTTCACATTTTCTTATTTAACTCTGACTCTGTTGTTCATGTGAACATTCCTTCACAAGCCTCCATCCCATATGTGTCAACCTTCTCCTCGGGGGTCTGGGGGGGGGGGGGGGGGGGGGGGGAGATGTTGGAGCGACGTTTATCCTCTGCTGGTTCTTCCAGCCAACTCAAGGTTCAATTTCACGTTTCGATCTTTAACCCGTCTGGCGTTTTGAGCGGCAGGTTGACTTCAGGCAATTTTCAAATATCTCAGTCACCCCGTTTTTCTTCCCGTTGCCCTATTTTTAACACCCCCCCCCCCCTTCCCCCAACCACACCAGAACCCCCCCCTAAAAGGCACGATTATATATCATAAATTCTATTCGCTCTGGTTTGATCGAAAAGTTGTCAAACATGATTGTCGTGTGAATATCGCAGGGAATCGCAACACCCCTTACCCAACACACCCCTCACCCAACCCCTCCCCCCCCCCCCCAACAAAAAATAATTAAAACAAGAAATTCCTCCGAGGTAGGAAAAACACCCCCGTCCTTACCATTCTCACTGCCACCAACTGAGAAGGTTATTTCCCTTTGACCATTAATATGTCCCTCTATAAGTCCTTGTAGAATCTTAATCCACCAATAACTCCCTAACCGTGTGTTTGACTGGTCCCAATTTTTGTAAGGACCGTCTCAGGAATGTATAGAACCTGTTTACCAAGTTTGGTGACGATCGGTCCGTTCATTCTTGAGATCTATATGCGAACACAAACACACAAACACACAAACAAACAAACAAACACATCGACCGAATCCTATACACACCCCTATACCGGGGGTGTAAAAATAAAAATAAACATGTCCCAAGTTTCCCGAGGGGGTAAAAGGATCTAACCCGGAATATGGCAGAAATGAACAGCAGTTTATAATGTTTCTGCTGCTGGATTTACTTCTGAACAAACAGCTATGCCAACCTGAGAAATCAATTCAGCAATAGATTCCAAAAAATTACTGCTTGCTGTACTGGTGTGTTGGAACTTTTGTCGATGAATTAATTTCTTTAAAAAGTTAACCTGATGGATGTTACGAAATAGATTCATTGAGAAATGCACACTGCTTGCAGAAAGCGCCCAGACGGTTTAATTATGGTAAGTCACCAAGTGGATGGATGATCTGAGTGGTCTGGGTGGCCGAGTGGCTGAGTGGTCTGGGTGGCCGAGTGGTAAACGCACTTGCGCTCGGAAGCGAGAGGTTGCGAGTTCGACCCTGGGTCAGGGCGTTAGCAATTGTCTCTCCCCTTTCCTAACCTAGGTGGTGGGTTCAAGTGCTAGTCTTTCGGATGAGACGATAAACCTTCGTGTACACTACATTGGGGTATGCACGTTAAAGATCCTACGATCGACAAAAGGGTCTTTCCTGGCAAAATTGTATAGGCGTAGATAAAAATGTCCACCAAAATACCCGTGTGACTTGGAATAATAGGCCGTGAAAGGTGGATGCAGCGCATATAGGCTGTTGATCTACTGGCCGATGTGAATGCGTGATATATTGTGTAAAAAAAATAATTCCATCTCACACGGCATCAAGCGCTTTGAACTTCGGATAAGGCGCTATATAAATACCCGTTATTATTATTATTATTATTATTATTATTATTATTATTATTATTATTATTATTATTATTATTATTATTATTATTATCATTATTATTTAAGTTATTGAGACATCCCAGTGCACTAAGGGATTTATAGAGCAAATCGAGAAAATTCATTATTGAACGAAGCGCATAGCGCTGAGTTCAATAATTATTTTCGAGATTTGCTCTATAAATCCCTTAGTGCACTGGGATTGTTTCAATAACGATATTGTCAGTACCGCCATAGAAAAAAGAAGATTCCAAACGCACATTTTGCAACGCGCATTTGAATAGGCATAACTGTGTGGTCAGGTCGTGTACAGTAAAGATCTACTTTTGTGTGGGGTGTCTCAAGTGTGTCGTGCTTTCATCACACGCATTTTAATTTCTGTTGGTAAATTCCAGTGTAGCGTTAATCTGAACAGTGATGACCTTTCAGAGAGACCTCATTTGAACTCGGAGAAAGGACTGTGCTCTTCATTATTTGCGATTCGAAACCTCCAGTCGAGCTTCGACGGATTGACTGTGCGGAGTGACTCCCCTTGAATTGACTCGAAGCGGGACTCGACGGTTCGCACATTTTCAAAACAAATGTGGCATATTTCTCGTGTTGTATCTTCACTCATCGGGGAGTCTGATACTAAATATGAACGGTAAGAATGCTCTGAACCCTACACGTATTATATCCCCATCGTTTTTTCGTTCACATTTGCCCAACATGTTAATTTGCTGAGCGGGGTTAATGTCGTCTGCTACTGTGCTAGGCTACCTGGGCAATCGAACCACTGCAGTCTGCACTGAGTCTGCACGCATGAGGCAGGCTGGTAATAAGTCTTATATATGGTAAGAACGTTCTGAACCTTACACGTTTTCGATTACGATTGTTCTTGCCTTGAAATAATAATTCAGAAACCATTCATTTACTGAACTGATGTAGTCGTATTTCTGTGTAGTCTGCTACAGAGTCGATCGAGTCAGTCTTCCAAACTGGTCTAGGTGGTACGTTATCGGAATAACACTTGTGTTTTCTGTTAGCCGCTGGGAATTGTATACTAACTCATCATTTGGTAATGTGGATGATAAGCTACATGCCACTAACACGGCATATGAGAAGAATCTATGCAAGTCGGCGAAAATTAGATGAAACACAGCGGCTTCTATTTTTAGATCACTGGCACTGGCACAGGCACATGCAATCTGTCAGAAAAAAACCCACTTCTGCTTTAATTGAGAAGCAGGGAATTTATGGTCATTTGGTATTGTGGAGAATATAAGCTACATGTCATTAATTAATTCTGAGGATGAGAGCACAGTCTCGCTTAGGCAAAGGGCGGAAGAATACGCTCTGTGGAAAAGTTAGCGCACTCCAAGAGTGCGCTAACAGTTTTAGCGCATCGCCATTAGCCAATCAACTGGTTCACATCAGTCATGTGACACCAGTACTTACTGACAATTATTATTATTATTATTATTATTATTATTATTATTATTATTATTATTATTATTATTATTATTTAAGTTATTGAGACATCCCAGTGCACTAAGGGATTTATAGAGCAAATCGAGAAAATTCATTATTGAACGAAGCGCATAGCGCTGAGTTCAATAATTATTTTCGAGATTTGCTCTATAAATCCCTTAGTGCACTGGGATTGTTTCAATAACGATATTGTCAGTACCGCCATAGAAAAAAGAAGATTCCTAACGCACATTTTGCAATGCGCATTTGAATAGGCATAACTGTGTGGTCAGGTCGTGCACAGTAAAGATCTACTTTTGTGTGGGGTGTCTCAAGTGTGTCGTGCTTTCGTCACACGCATTTTAATTTCTGTTGGTAAATTCCAGTGTAGCGTTAATCTGAACAGTGATGATCTTTCAGAGAGACCTCATTTGAACTCGGAGAAAGGCTCTTCATTATTTGCGATTCGAAACCTCCAGTCGAGCTTCGACGGATTGACTATGCGGAGTGACTCCCCTTGAATTGACTCAAAGCGGGACTCGACGGTTCGCACATTTTCAAAACAAATGTGGCATATTTCTCGTGTTCTATCTTCACTCATCGGGGAGTCTGATACTAAATATGAACGGTAAGAATGCTCTGAACCCTACACGTATTATATCCCATCGTTTTTTCGTTCACATTTGCCCAACATGTTAATTTGCTGAGCGGGGTTAATGTCGTCTGCTAGGCTACCTGCCAACCTGGGCAATGGAACGACTGCAGTCTGCACTGAGTCTGTACGCATAAGGCAGGCTGCTAATAAATCTTATATATGGTAAGAACGTTCTGAACCTTACACGTTTTCGATTACGATTGTTCTTGCTTTGAAATAATAATTCTGAAACCATTCATTTACTGAACTGATGTAGTCGTATTTCTGTGTTGTCTGCTACAGAGTCGATCGAGTCAGTCTTCCAAACTGGTCTTGCTGGTACGTTATCGGAATAACACTTGTGTTTTCTGTTAGCCGCTGGGAATTGTATACTAACTCATCATTTGGTAATGTGGATGATAAGCTACATGCCACTAACACGGCATATGAGAAGAATCTATGCAAGTCGGCGAAAATTAGATGAAACAGAGCGGCTTCTATTTTTTTAGATCACTGGCACTGGCACAGGCACATGCAATCTGTCAGAAAAAAACCCACTCCCAGCCAGCAAGACATTAGCGGCCGATAATCGGCCGAACACCCTTCAAAAAGTCGGGCCGGTGACGTCAAAACATACGACGCGGGTGTTGGCCCGACTAACTTTTGCAAAGAGGCAACGAGGCGGCCGACAGGCGGCCGAACACCTGTACTATGGCGGCACGCATCCGGTCCGATGATAATCGGCCCGATGACTTCTTGGACCTGCGGCCCGACACCTTATGCCGACATCGGGAAGATATCGATTTCAGCGGGAAGACATCGGGACGATGTCGGCCCGCAGGTCCAACAAGCCATCGGGCCGATTAACATCGGACCGGATGCGTGCCGCCATAGTACAGGTGTTCGGCCGCCTGTCGGCCGCCTCTTTGCCTCTTTGCAAAAGTTAGTCGGGCCAACACCCGCGTCGTATCTTTTGACATCACCGGCCCGACTTTTTGAAGGGTGTTCGGCCGATTATCGGCCGCTAATGTCTTGCTGGCTGGGTGCAGCTACAGCAGTATGTACCCCCCCCCCCCCCCGCCCCCCAAGTGTAACAGTGCAAAATTCACTTAAAGCTACAGCTACAGCAGTACAACCCCCCTCCCCCCAGTGTTACAGTGGAAAACAAACCTACAGATACAGATACAGCAGTATGTACAACCCCCCCCCCCCCCCAGTGTAACAGTGCAAAACACAACACCAGCTACAGATACAGCAGTATGTAGACCCCCACCCCCCCCCCTCCCGCCCTCACTGTAACAGTACAAAACACACCTACAGCTACAGATACAGCCGTATGTACAACCCCCCCCCCCCCTCAGTATTACAGTATAAAACACACCTACAGCAACAGATTCAGCAGTATGTACAACCCCCCCCCCCCAAGTGTAATAGTGCAAAAATTACTTACAGCTACAGCCGTATGTACACCCCCTCCCCCTTAGTAACAGTACAAAACACACCTACAGCTACAGATACAGCAGTATGTATACCCCCCCCCCCCCCCAATGTAACAGTGCAAAACACACTTACAGCTACAGATTCAGCAGTATGTACAACCCCCCCCCCCCTCCCCCAACCCAAGTGTAACAGTGCAAAAAACACCTACAGCTACAGCAGTATGTACCCCCCCCCCCCAACTGTAACGGCACAAATCGCACCTACTGCTACAGATACAGCAGTGTGTACAACCCCCCCCCCCCCCCCAGTGTAACAGTGCAAAACACACCTACAGCATTAATATGTACAACCCCCAAACCCCCCCCCCCCGCCCCCACTGTAACAGTACAAAACTCATTTACAGCTACAGATTCAGAATTATGTACACCCCCCTCCCCCCGCTGCCACCACTGTAACAGTACAAAACATATAACACTCCACCCCCTTCCCTCGTGCAGAGTGCAAAACACACCTAGAGCTACAGATACAGCAGTATACACAACCCCAATCCCCCCCCCCCCTCCCCTGTGTGCAAAACACACCTACAGCTACAAAAACAGCAGTATGTTCAACCCCCCCCCCCCTACTGTAACAGTACATAACACACCTACAGCTACAGCTACAGTTACATCTATGCTTGGCGCTGGTGGACAATATTCACTTTTTTGGCCAAAACCGCCAGTTTTTGGCCAAAAAAGACCAAGATTTGGCCAAAAAACCCACACATTTGACCAAATAAAATAGATTTGGCTATAACTTTTTTTGGGTTAAAACTTTCTATGTAAAAGTTTTGGCCAAAACTGTTTATGTCAGCTAAAACGGGAGATTTGGCCAAACTTCTGCCACAAAAAGATTTGGCCAAAAAAAGATTTGGCCAAACAAAATAGATTTCGCCAAATCTTCACTTTTTTGGCCAAATCTTTTTTGTTTGGCCAAATCTTTTTTTGGACAAATCTTTTGTATTTGCTGGCGCTGGTGGACAATATTCACTTTTTTAGCCAAATCTCTTTTTGGCCAAAGCTTTGCTTTTTTGGCCAAAACTTTGCTTTTTGGCCAAAACTTTGCTTTTTTGGCCAATACCGCCAGTTTTGGCCAAAAAAGTGTGTTTTTGGCAAAATAAGTGAATATTGTCCACCGGCGCCAAGCAGCTTGGCGCTGGTGAACAATATTCACTTTTTTGGCCAAAAACGCACTTTTTGGCCAAAACTGACGGTTTTGGCCAAAACTGGCGTTTTTGGCCAAAACTGGCGTTTTGGACCAAAACTATACTTTTTTGGCCAAAACTTTGCTTTTTTGGCCAAAAATGTACGTTTTTGGCCAAAAAAGTGTGTTTTTGGCCAAAAAAGTGAATATTGTCCACCAGCGCCAAGCAGCTTGGCGCTGGTGGACAATATTCACTATTTTGGCCAAAAACAAATTTTTTGGCCAAAACTGGTGGTTTTGGCCAAAACTGGTGGTTTTGGTCAAAACTGGCGTTTTTGGCCAAAACTATACTTTTTTGGCCAAAACTTTGCTTTTTTGGCCAAAACCGCCAGTTTTGGCCAAAAAAGTGTGTTTTGGGCCAAAAAAGTGAATATTGTCCACCAGCGCCAAGCAGCTTGGCGCTGGTGGACAATTTTCACTTTTTTGGCCAAAACTATAATTTTTTGGCCAAAACTGGCGTTTTGGCCAAAACTGGCGTTTTGGCCAAAACTGGCGTTTTTGGCCAAAACTGGCGTTTTTGGCCAAAACTGGCGTTTTTGGCCAAAACTATACTTTTTTGGCCAAAACTTTGCTTTTTGGGCCAAAACTGGCGTTTTTGGCCAAAAAAATGAATATTGTCCATCAGCGCCAAGGGGTACTCAAAGATTTGGCCAAAAAATGAAGTTTTGGCCAAAACTATTTTTTTGGCCAAAACTTTCAATGCAAAAGTTTTGGCCAAAAAAATATTTGGCCAAATCTAAAACATTTGGCCAAAACACTTTTTTGGCCAAATGTTTTAGATTTGGCCAAATATTTTTTTGGCCAAAACTTTGCACTTAAAAGTTTTGGCCAAAACATGTTTTTGGCCAAAAACACACTTTTTGGCCAATAATGTACGTTTTTGGCCAAAAAAGTGTGTATTGGCCAAAAAAGTGAATATTGTCCACCAGCGCCAAGCATATACATCAGTATGCACACCCCCACCCCCCCCCCCCCCCCAAGTGTAACAGTACAAAACACACCTACAGCTACAGATTCAGCAGTATGTACACCCCCCTCCCCCCCCCCCCCCCCCCAGTGTCACTGTGCAGAACACACATACAGCTACAGATTCAGCAGTTCCCAGCCAGCAAGACATTAGCGGCCGATAATCGGCCGAACACCCTTCAAAAAGTCGGGCCGGTGACGTCAAAACATACGACGCGGGTGTTGGCCCGACTAACTTTTGCAAAGAGGCAACGAGGCGGCCGATAGGCGGCCGAACACCTGCACTATGGCGGCACGCATCCGGTCCGATGTTAATCGGCCCGATGACTTGTTTGACCTGCGGTCCGACACCTTATGCCGACATCGGGAAGATATCGATTTCAGCGGGAAGACATCGGGACGATGTCGGCATAAGGTGTCGGGCCGCAGGTCCAACAAGCCATCGGGCCGATTAACATCGGACCGGATGCGTGCCGCCATAGTACAGGTGTTCGGCCGCCTGTCGGCCTCCTCGTTGCCTCTTTGCAAAAGTTAGTCGGGCCAACACCCGCGTCGTATCTTTTGACGTCACCTGCCCGACTTTTTGAAGGGTGTTCGGCCGACTATCGGCCGCTAATGTCTTGCTGGCTGGGTGCAGCTACAGATACAGCAGTATGTACCACCACCACCCCCCCCCCCCCCCCAAGTGTAACAGTGCAAAATTCACTTACAGCTACAGCAGTATAACCCCAATCCCCCCAGTGTTACAGTGGAAAACAAACCTACAGATACAGCAGTGTGTACAACCCCCCCCCCCCCCCCAGTGTAACAGTGCAAAACACATCAGCTACAGCAGTATGTAGAACCCCCCGCCCCTACCGCCCTCACTGTAACAGTACAAAACACACCTACAGCTACAGATACAGCCGTATACACCCCCCCCCCCCCCTCAGTATTACAGTATAAAACACACCTACAGCAACAGATTCAGCAGTATATACAACCCCCCAAGTGTAACAGTGCAAAAATTACTTACAGCTACAGCTACAGCAGTATGTACACCTCCCCTCCCCCTTAGTAACAGTGCAAAACCCACCTACAGCTACAGCAGTATGTACAACCCCCCCCCCCCCCCCACCACGGTAACAGTACAAAACTCATTTACAGCTACAGATTCAGAATTATGTACATCCCCCTCCCCCCGCTGCCACCACTGTAACAGTACAAAACATACCTACAGCTTCAGATACCGCAGTATGTACAACACTCAACCGCCTTCCCCCGTGTAGAGTGCAAAACACACCTAGACCTACAGATACAGCAGTATGTTCAACCCCCCCCCCCCTCCCCGCCTACTGTAACAGTACATAACACACCTACAGCTACATCAGTATGTACAAACCGCCCCCCCCCCCCCCCAAGTGTAACAGTACAAAACACGCCTACAGCTACAGATAGATCAGTATGTACCCCCCCCCCCTCCCAAGTGTTACAATGCAATACCTACAGCTACAGATACATCAGTATGTACACCCCACCCCCCAAGTGTAACAGTGCAAACCACACTTACAGCTACAGATTCAGCAGTATGTACTCCACCCCCCCCCCCCCTGTAACAGTGCAAAAATCACTAACAGCTACAGCAGTATACCCCCCCTCCCCGTACAGCTACAGCAGTATAAACAAGAAGGGCAAAGCCCATACGACTCACATGCTTGACCTTTACATGACCTTGGCCTTCAGGGTCAAGGTCAAACAACTAAACCTAGCAATGACATCATATACTAAGAACTGCTTTACACATTTTTTCTACCAAAATACATGTGACCTTGACCCAAGGTCAAGGTCATCCAAGGTCATGCAACACAAAGCTGTTAATTCAAGACATAGGAAGTACAATGGTGCTTATTGGCTCTTTCTACCATGAGATATGGTCACTTTTAGTGGTTCACTACCTTATTTTGGTCACATTTCATAAGGGTCAAAGTGACCTTGACCTTGATCATATGTGACCAAATGTGTCTCATGATGAAAGCATAACATGTGCCACACATAATTTTTAAGTTTGAAACAGTTATCTTCCATAGTTCAGGGTCAAGGTCACTTCAAAATATGTATACAATCCAACTTTGAAGAGCTCCTGTGACCTTGACCTTGAAGCAAGGTAAACCAAACTGGTATCAAAAGATGGGGCTTACTTTGCCCTATATATCATATATAGGTGAGGTATTCAATCTCAAAAACTTCAGAGAAAATGTGAAAAATGTGAAAAATAGCTGTTTTTTAGAACACATTTATGGCCCCTGCGACCTTGACCTTGAAGCAAGGTCAAGATGCTATGTATGTTTTTTGGGGCCTTGTCATCATACACCATCTTGCCAAATTTGGTACTGATAGACTGAATAGTGTCCAAGAAATATCCAACGTTAAAGTTTTTCGGACGTCCGGACGGACGGACGACTCGGGTGAGTACATAGACTCACTTTTGCTTCGCATGTGAGTCAAAAATCACTAACAGCTACAGCAGTATGTACCCCCCCTCCCCGTACAGCTACAGCAGTATATCATGCAGCTACAGATACAGCAGTATGTACCACCCCCCCAAGTGTAACAGTGCAAAATTCACTTACAGCTACAGCAGTACAACCCCCCCCCCCCTCCCCCCAGTGTTACAGTGGAAAACAAACCTACAGATACAGCAGTGTGTACAACCCTCCCCCAATCCAAGTGTAACAGTGTAAAAAACACCTACAGCTACAGCAGTATGTACACCCCCCCCCCCTCCCAACTGTAACAGCTCAAATCGCACCTACTGCTACAGATACAGCAGTGTGTTCAACCCCCCTCCCCCCCCCCCCCCCCGTGTAACAGTGCAAAACACACCTACAGCTACAGATTATGAGATACAGCAGTATGTACAACCCCCCCCCCCCCCCCACTGCAACAGTACAGAACTCATTTACAGCTACAGATTCAGAATTATGTACACCCCCCCTCCCCCCGCTGCCACCAATGTAACAGTACAAAACTTCCCTACAGCAGTATGTACAACACTCCACCGCCTTCCCCCGTGTAGAGTGCAAAACACACTTAGAGCTACAGATACAGCAGTATGTTCAACCCCCCCCCCCCCCCTGTGTGCAAAACACACCTACAGCTACATATACAGCAGTATGTTCAACCCCCCTCCCCCCCTACTGTAACAGTACATAACACACCTACAGCTACAGATACATCAGTATGTACAACCGCCCCCCCCCCCCCAAGTGTAACAGTACAAAACACACCTCCAGCTACAGATTCAGCAGTATGTACACCCCCCCCCCCTCCCCAGTGTTACTGTGCAAAACACACCTACAGCTACAGATTCAGCAGTATGTACACCCCCCCCCCCCCCCAAGTGTGCATCAGTGCAAAACACACCACCAGCTACAGATAGATCAATATGTACCCCCCCCCCCCCCCCAAGTGTTACAATGCAATACACACACCTACAGCTACAGATACATCAGTATACATACACCCCACCCCCCAAGTGTAACAGTGCAAACCACACTTACAGCTACAGATTCAGCAGTATCATGAGTATGTACTCCACCCCCCCCCCCCCCCTGTAACAGGACAAAACACCTACATCTACATATACAGATACAGCAGTATGTACTCCCCCCCCCCCCCCCCCCACTGTATAACAGCAAAACTAACATTAAAGCAAGAAAAACCAAAATCACTTACTCGCTGGATCCGTCGGTTGTTCTCGAGTTGACGTTAACAGCTTTCATCCGTCCTTGGCTACACAATTTTAACTTGTCAACTATCACCGCCACCACGTGGCACTGGGACCAGCACTCAGATTGAGATCCCGAGGCGACATTCGTCTCGGATAACATATCATCAATGTGCTGTACAACATTCGCAAGAATGTCTCTTCTTTCGATATTAACTTGAACTAAGAAAACAAATAAACTTCGCTCACGCGGGAAAGTAGCAGCTAGCCGGCCATGTTCACACTCAATCTTGTTTGTACCGTAAGGAAAGCTATAAGAGTATTTCAAGTATATATGATGGCGTATTTTTAAAATGTAAAACTCATGGTTTGAGCTCATGCTGTATTTGATTGCAAATATACAAACAAAACTTACAATTAATTATCCTACTCCTATGTGAAAAAGTCAACAAATATGAATAATTTAGTTTCGCATTTGCAGAGTCATGTCACGCCGTTCCCGACGCTTGAACAGGGGACGTAACAAATGTTAAAATAATGATAATAAATTCAAGTTGTTATCTCCCGTAACTCTGCATATTTTTATCGACAGCAACATTGCGTCGGGCCGATGTCGGGGTTTATTACGTACATTTGCCGAGTTTTACACACAGGCAAACTATATCGGCGCGACAACGGACGTCGACACACGACATTTGACGACGTCACCCGACTGAAATCGTCAGTCGGCCGACGAAAGCTTGCTAGCTGGGTTAGTGTGTACACCCCCCCCCCCCCAAGTGTGTAACAGTGCAAAACACACCACCAGCTACAGATAGATCAGTATGTACTCCCCCCCCCCCCCCAAGTGTTACAATGCAATACACACACCTACAGCTACAGATACATCAGTATACATACACCCCACCCCCCAAGTGTAACAGTGCAAACCACACTTACAGCTACAGATTCAGCAGTATCATGAGTATGTACTCCACCCCCCCCCCCCCCACTGTAACAGGACAAAACACCTACATCTACATATACAGATACAGCAGTATGTACTCCCCCCCCCACTGTATAACAGCAAAACTAACATTAAAGCAAAAAAAACCAAAATCACTTACTCGCTGGATCCGTCGGTTGTCCTCGAGTTGACGTTAACAGCTTGAACACACCTGTAGGTTTCCATCCGTCCTTGGCTACACAATTTTAACTTGTCAACTATCACCGCCACCACGTGGCACTGGGACCAGCACTCAGATTGAGATCCCGAGGCGACATTCGTCTCGGATAACATATCATCAATGTGCTGTCCAACTTGCGAATGTCTCTTCTTTCGATATTAACTTGAACTAAGAAAACAAATAAACTTCGCTCACGCGGGAAAGTAGCAGCTAGCCGGCCATGTTCACACTCAATCTTGTTTGTACCGTAAGGAAAGCTATTAGAGTATTTCAAGTATATATGATGGCGTATTTTTAAAATGTAAAACTCATGGTTTGAGCTCATGCTGTATTTGATTGCAAATATACAAACAAAACTTACAATTAATTATCCTACTCCTATGTGAAAAAGTCAACAAATATGAATAATTTAGTTTCGCATTTGCAGAGTCATGTCACGCCGTTCCCGACGCTTGAACAGGGGACGTAACAAATGTTAAAATAATGATAATAAATTCAAGTTGTTATCTCCCGTAACTCTGCATATTTTTATCGACAGCAACATTGCGTCGGGCCGATGTCGGGGTTTATTACATACATTTGCCGAGTTTTACACACAGTCAAAACGATATCGGCGCGACAACGGACGTCGACACACGACATTTGACGACGTCACCCGACTGAAATCGTCAGTCGGCCGACGAAAGCTTGCTAGCTGGGCCTCTGCTTTAATTAAGAAGCAGGGAATTTATGGTCATTTGGTATTGTGGAGAATATAAGCTACATGTCATTAATTAATTCTGAGGATGAGAGCACAGTCTCGCTTAGGCAAAGGGCGGAAGAATACGCTCTGTGGAAAAGTTAGCGCACTCCAAGAGTGCGCTAACAGTTTTAGCGCATCGCCATTAGCCAATCAACTGGTTCACATCAGTCATGTGACACCAGTACTTACTGACAATTATTATTATTATTATTATTATTATTATTATTATTATTATTATCATTATTATTATTATTATTTAAGTTATTGAGACATCCCAGTGCACTAAGGGATTTATAGAGCAAATCGAGAAAATTCATTATTGAACGAAGCGCATAGCGCTGAGTTCAATAATTATTTTCGAGATTTGCTCTATAAATCCCTTAGTGCACTGGGATTGTTTCAATAACGATATTGTCGGTACCGCCAGAGAAAAAAGAAGATACAACACGCACATTTTGCTACGCGCATTTGAATAGGCATAACTGTGTGGTCAGGTCGTATAGAAGATCTACTTTTGTGTGGGCTGTCTCGTGTGTTGTGCTTTCATCACACGCAAACTCTTGTTTTAATTTCTGTTGGTAAATTCCAGTGTAGCGTTAAGCTAAACAGTGATGATCTTTCTCTCATTTGAACTCGGAGAAAGGACTGTGCTTTCAGTTATTTGCGGTTCGAAACCTTCATCGAGCTTCGACAGATTGACTGTGCAGAGTTGTGCCCCTTGCCAAGGTCCGCGACGGAAAGCCCATTTTCAAAATAAACGTGGCATGTTTTTCGTGTGGTATCTTCCCTCATCGGGGAGTCTGGTACTAAATATGAACGGTAAGAATGCTCTGAACCCTACACGTATTATATCCCCATCGTTTTATCGTTCACATTTGCCTAACATGTTAATTTGCTGAGCGGGATTTATGTCGTCTGCTAGGCTATTGCACTGAGTCTCATTTCAAAAACAAAAATTGCTCGTCCCGTTGCACTGAGTCTGCACACATAAAGCAGGCTGGTAATAAGTCTTATATGTGGTAAGAACGTTCTAAACCCTACACGTTTTCGATTCCGATTGTTCTTGCCTTAAAATAAACGGAAAGCATTCATTTACTGAACAGATGCAGTCGTATTTCAGTGTAGTCTGCTACGTGCTGATCTAGCTGCGACGTTATCGGAATAACACTTGTGTTTTCTGTTAGCTGCTGGGAATTGTATACTAACTCATCATTTGGTAATGTGGATAATAAGGTACATGCCACCAACATGGCATAATTATGAGAGGAATCTTCGCAAGTCGAAACTGAAAAATTAGACACAGCGGGTTCTATTTTTAGATCAGTGCAACTGTGGGCGGCACAGGCGCATGCAATCTGTCAGAAAAAAAACACACTTCTGCTTTAATTGAAAAGCAGGACATTTATGGTCATAATCATTGGTATTGTGGAGAATATAAGCTACATGTCATTAATTAATTCTGAGGATGAGAGTACAGTCTCGCTTTGGCAAAGGGTGTAAGAATACGCTCTGTGGAAAAGTTAGCGCACTCCAGGAGTGCGCTAACAGATTTAAGCGCATCGCCATTAGCCAATCAACTGGTTCACATCAGTCATGTGACACCAGTACTTACTGACAATTATTATTATTATCAGTTCCCATACGAAAGCCTGGGCAGATAGGAGACAGTGAGACGAAGGGTTTTCATGGGAAGGAGCATGCATTTCACATTAGAATGAAACAATTCAGAATTGACAACATTGCTACTATTTGAAACGCTCCCATCACACACGCAGATCTAGATCAACTCATACACACGTCCACACCCACACACACTCACACCCACACCCACCCACACACACACAAACACACACACACACACACACACACACAAACACACACACACACAAACACTCACACACACACACACACCCACACACTCACAAACTCACACTCACACAAACACACACACACACACAAACACACACCCACACACTCACAAACACACCCACACATACACACACACATACACACACACACACAAACTCACACACACACACACACACACACACACACACACACACACACACACACACACAAACACTCTCTCACACACACACGTACATACATTACAACCCAAATACACTAACATGTCCAGTATCGATTATAAATATATTGTAATTTATCTCAATCAATTGAACATTAAAACTAAACATGGGGAAAGAACAAGCAAAAGTGTCTGCCCCCATATGACACCTCTCGCACCAAAACTTTCCTTCCAATCTTCGTTTCCCACCTCACCTCACCTCACCTCACCTCACCCCCACCCCCATCCTCGACCCCTCCCTCCACAGGTTCATCTCCAATCCAAATGGTCAAGTTGAAGGTTTGAGTTGAAATATTTAGGTTCTGATGGAAAGGTCGTGATTTCAACGTGACTCTACTTTGAGTAGCTCAGAGATTCGTTTCTATACCCTTCCCATACCGCTTCCCTTCCAGTCCCTCTTCTCATTTTCCTCTACTCCCACCCCCACCCTCCATCAGTTCATCTCCAATTCAAATGGTCAAGTTGAACGTTTGAGTTGAAATATTTATGTTCTGATGGAAAGGTCGTGATTTCAACGTGATTCTATTTTGAGTAGTTCGGAGACTCGTTTCTCTACCAACGATTCCTGTCCAGTCTCTCTTCTCATTTTCTTCTACTCCCACCCCCACCCTCCATCAGTTCATCTCCAATCCGAATGGTCAAGATGAAGGTTTGAGTTGAAATATTTATGTTCTGATGGAAAGGTCGAGATGTCAACGTGATTCTATTTTGAGTAGTTCAGAGATTCGTTTCTCTACCCTCCTTACCAACGATTCCTGTCCAGTCTCTCTTCTCATTTCCTTCTACTCCCATGCAGGCAGCACCTCCTCGCCCCGTAACCCATCCCACCCCTCACCCAATCACCACACAGGTCAAGAGGAAGATTGACTTTGAAATCGTGTTGGATTTGATGGAAAGGTTGTCAGGTATCATTGTAGTTTGAAGGGGAGATTTCTCCCCCCCCCCCCCCCCCCCCCCCCGCCACCAGTCGCGTTCAGAGCCACAGTTTTCACTGATTCCTTCTCATCTCATAGCGCTTCCTCGTCTGCAGGTCAGGAGAAGAGTTTACTTTGAAATCGTTCTGGTTTGATCGAAACTTCGTCAAACTCTAATTGTTGTTTGAATGGCTTCGAGGCTCATTTCTCCGTATCCCCGTCCCTTTCACACCCCCTCCCCCCCCCCCTCTTGCCTCCATAGCTTTACCTCCATCACTACCTCCCCCCCCCCCCCCCTCTTCATCAACGCCCCCACATACCAACGACCTATCTCTTTCTCCGAGGAGACAGCTTTTCCAACAAGATGGAGTAGACACCAGACATATTCCCTATTTAGCTGGGCGGACTTTTCCATCAGATATTTCGCGATATGTCTAACTCGCTTTACCCTTTTGGACGTTGACGTTAAGATCGCTATGCGAGCACACACGACTTGTCTTTTTTTTCCTGGTGTAAAGGTCCTACGTTTTATCTTGACGTTACAGATATGACCGATATCTGTATCTCTTTCTCTGTGTCTCCTTGTCTGTCTCTTTCTCGCTCTATTTCACATGTTCTCTCTCTCTCTTTCTCTAGATACTTCTCTCTGTGTGCCTCCTTCTCTCTGTGTTCTACTCTCTGTTTATCTTTCTCTCTCTCTCTCTCTCTCTCTCTCTCTCTCTCTCTCTCTCTCTCTCTCTCTCTCTCTCTCTCTCTCTCTCTCTCTCTCTCTCTCTCTCTCTCTCTCTCTCTCTCTCTCTCTCTCTCTCTCTCTCTGTTCCTCGATCAGTCTCTATCTCTCTGTCTTCTGTTCTCTGTCTCTCTTTTGTTTTATCTCTCTCTCTCTCTCACACACACACACACACACACACACACACACACACACACACACACACACACACACACACACACACACACACACACACACACACCTTTTAGAGGTATAAATTAAAAGGGATGTTCCACGGAATCCGTCTTCTAATGGTTTGGTATAACAATGAAAGAATGTGTGTTAAGCGTTACTTTCCCCTATCGCCCACCCCCCACCCCCACCCACTTCTGAAGGAAAATACAAGCCCCCCCCCCCCCCCCCTGACCCCGACCCCCACCCCTATAGAATATTTTATCGACGTGTGTTTGCATACCTCAGGGCGTTGATGTCAAGAGAGCAAAGTTTCGTCCCGTTCACAAAGATATGGCTGATATACATCTGTCTCGAGTTTTTCTTTCTGAGACTTCTGCGTAGAGTGTATATACACGCGGGTGGAAGAGGCTTGCATCTATCTTCTGTAGGTCTGATACATATAAAGCCAAAACAAAAATCAATGTTTAAGATTCCCCAACCGACACTTTTTTTTCCTCCCGGCTGTCTTTTTTGTTTATGTGTGTTGTAAACGACAAAAATCAACTTTGCAGACTTTCCGAGGAAATATACTCTTCTTCGGCATCCAGGGGAAGCAGTGTGCACGATTCCCCGTACAACAAAAAAAAACCCAATAAACTTTGTTGTCATCATTTTCACGAGTTTTCATTCACAAACACCTGGTAAATAAATCTCATGTTCCCCATGCAATAACTCGAGGTGGTGAATGGGTTTGAGCTTTCATGTGAAACGTGGATTGTCAAAGTAAAAGCCAATCAGGCTGATTGTTTGATGTGTGGAACCATCGTGGCTTTGGATTTGTGTTTCCGAGGACAACGATTGTAAGCATTCACTCTCAAAGACCCAATCAATGTTGATAATTACCGCGGCGACTCATGGTCAATTTGCAACTTATCTCTGTAATCGCAAAATCCACAACGAAAAGTCATAAACACTTAAAAGAAAAGAAATATGCTCAACACTTACTGAATTCACAGGTATATACAAGTTTGACGTGTTATCTCGTGCTACTGTGACGATGCTTTGTGGCCCGGAGTTGGATTCTAAAAATTCGTCTCCCTGTGGGTTATTGTGCATTTTGTTGCACAACCAAAATGATGACAAAAACGATGTTTGGTAGCTTGTTGTCAGACCAGCACTTTGTTGTTGGTCCTCGGGGAGCATATCGCCTTTTGTCTCATATTTATCAACCGCGGCCTTCGGCCTTGGTCGATAAAGATGAAACAAAAGACGATATGGTCCCCTTGGACCAACAAAAAAGCTGGTCTGTCAACAAGCCACCAAACATCTTATAATGTCAAAATATATATTCGACCTACCGACCCAAATGTGTTTGACCTTGTCATCCGCAACAAACATTTTATTTATTTATTTGTTATTTGTTATTTTGTATCTATCATTTTGTTCGAACTGTACATGAATGTTGAGCGTCACTTTCCAGTCAGAAAAACACGTATGGGTGATGATTTTCAATGTTCAGTTTCTGTATATTTCAAAACAAATCTTTAACAGTAGGACAAGGCTGTGAGTTCAGAAACCACTTGGGTCTTTTCACATGACCATAGCTTTGATGTGTCTATTCTATTTCTTGCACCGTTCTAAAATCATTGACATAAGTATCTTAGTCCTGCAAACATCCCCCCAAAAGACGCTCCGTTAAGGATTTAGCACAGTTTGGCTTTATGTTACACAGTTAGCCCTTTATTTACTGTGTACTGAGAAGAGCATATAATTGTGATATTGACGTGTATTTGCATATGTCGTGCCGAATTCACGGAATTGCCGAATGTGCGGAATCGGCAACATTTTTGCCGATTTCGTGTAATCGGCAAAACGCTGCCCATTACGTGAAATCGACAGCGTTTTGCCAAAAATGCGGAAAGGCTTCAAAAATTTGCCCATTTTGCAAAAGCGACAGCCAGTCTGTTACTTTTTGTGTCACCATAACATTGCATTAACATTGCTTCACCTCCCTACTATGTTTTGTATGGTCTATGTTGGTCTGTGTCGAGCATAACTCCGGAAATGCACGAAAACTACACTTTCTGCAATAACTTGCCATAACTCATCGATTATTGCGATATCTATCCATTGGAGTATCTAGTTGTCTAAGTGTGATGATATCCCAGGCTTTTGAGAACTTTAAAACCAAAAAGTGGCTGCGCTGCCGATTTCGCAAAATGGGCAAATTTTAGAAGCCTTTACGCGATTTCGGCAAAATGCTGCCGATTTCACGTATTGGGCAGCGTTTTGCCGATTACGCGAAATCGGCAACAATTTGAACAATCTGCCTATCTCATTTTAGTTATAAGTTGCCAACTGCCTATCTCGAACTGTTAGCACGGGATAAACGTGAGATAAAGAGTTGACAGCAACATTTTCCATCAGCAAAACTGCATTACAACCCACAAAGAGCTGTTGCATACTTTCACATTCTCAAAACAAGTCTTCCTGTATCATAAAGAAAAAGTGCCTAACTCAAGAAACGAGATCGGCAGTTTTGCTTACGTTACCGTGGCAATGGTTTCCGATGGTCCGAGAGTTTTTACTCTCTTACCCAGGATAGATACCCTTCCAGTAGCTTCCCCTGAAGTTTCAATACAAAAATGCCTGACACTGAGATAGGTATTTTTTCTTATGAGCGTGACAGTATACGCGGGTTGAAATTGCAAACATCGTTCTGCTGGGGGTTTGACCAACAACAACATATAAATGTGTAAATGCATTAATAGCAACATGGTCGAAAAGAAACCTAAGTATAATGGGGAAATGGGGAAAATATGTATAGTCAAAACATTAATGTTGTCACAGTTTACTTACGTACTGCAATCTCTATGTGCCACAGAAAACTTCCTCAATAAGCTAAATTCATCTCTATTCCGATTTATCTGGAAGAAAAAATATTCAAACAAAAGAGCTTATGAAAAAGTTAATAGAAAAGTAATGTGCCAAGAGACAAATCATGACTTGACTTACGTGACTTATTCCTGTAGACTCCCTGTAGAGCATAGGGCCGCAACAACTCCTCGCCAACGCACCCGGTTCTGGGCAGCTCCTTTGAGACAAATCATGGAGGTCTGAAAATGATTAATGTCAAAGATGAACAAACATCATTTCTAATTTCATGGATTATGAGGCTGCTGGACGGAAGTAACGCAAAGTGGCAACAGATTCCATTAGCATCCTTTTTAAATCTGGGCGAACGCCTATGCTGTTTGCGCTCAAATGTGAGTGCAGAACATTTTAAAGGACTAGGTTCCATAAAGCAATATTTCTGGAAACAAGCTTTTATCACCTGGCTAAACAATAAACACAAGATCAAAGAAATAAGCAGTAATGAACAGCAGATAAGTGTACGCAATCAAACCTTATGGAATAATACAAATATAAGGTACAGGAAGCAAACGCTATACATGAATGACTGGATAAAGGCTAAAATATGCGTTGTTAAAGATGTCTTTAACGATAACGACATGTGCTCTTTTGAGGAAATATGTGAACGAACTGGATATAAACAGTCTCGCCTATTTGAATATAATGCAATACAGACTGCCATTAGTTTAAATTAAAGCTCTATTATTGCGAGATACGGGTCAGGCCCGGTCTGATCATATGCCATTTATACAATTATCTCCACGCCAAATTCGCCTAAAGATGTTAAATTATGAGATAAAGGAGCCAAGCTCAGCTGGATTTTGGTCGAACAAATTAAATATTACATTAGAAGATAAACACTGGAAATTAGCTAACGAATGCTCGACAGAAACCCGTCTTCGTCTATTGCATTGGAAAATTTTACACAATATATATCCCACCAACATTTTGCTACATAAGATGGGAATTCGTCAAACAAATCTCTGTCAGTATTGTAACGAAACCGACTTCATCGAGCACTTTTTCTGGCAGTGTAGAGCAGTGCAACCCATATGGCAGGAATGTCAAGGGTACATATTTAAATGTACAGGCAAAAATATAAAGTTAAGCTGCGAAGAGGCTCTTTTGGGGTATTTCACACGTGATATCCCCAGAGAGAAAACCTTCATAATTAATCACCTTATATTGATATCGAAAATGTGCATAAGCCAGTTCAAGTACGGAAATCCAAAAACTAACATGAAGGTCTTATTTCAGAACCAAGCTCGACTTCGAAATCTCTAGTAAAATTGAACTGTGTATAAGAATATAGATAAATAGTAGTATAGTGCTGTTAATGTAAAGTTATTTATATATGCGCCGTATGATGCTGTGCTGAAAA
Organism: Littorina saxatilis; assembly: GCF_037325665.1. Classification (NCBI taxonomy): domain Eukaryota; kingdom Metazoa; phylum Mollusca; class Gastropoda; order Littorinimorpha; family Littorinidae; genus Littorina; species Littorina saxatilis. The sequence goes on from NC_090252.1 coordinate 44,827,057, forward strand.
CTAGTACTGTAATTGGTAATTTGTAAATTCTCGCCTTTTGTCCATCGAGCGTTGGATTAATTAACTTGTTATGTATTGTCCCGCTGAAAATGGTATTATTTAACAGAAATATGGGAACAACAACAACAACAACACACACACACGCACACACACACACACACACACACACACACACACACGCACTCACACACACACACGCACATACAGTGAAGAGAAAAAACAAGTCGCGTAAGGCGAAAATACAATATTTAGTCAAGTAGCTGTCGAACTCACAGAATGGGAACTGAACGCAATGCCATTTTTCAGCAAGACCGTATACTCGTAGCATCGTCAGTCCACCGCTCATGGCAAAGGCAGTGAAATTGACAAGAAGAGCGGGGTAGTAGTTGCGCTAAGAAGGATAGCACGCTTTTCTGTACCTCTCTTTGTTTTAACTTTCTGAGCGTGTTTTTAATCCAAACATATCATATCTATATGTTTTTGGAATCAGGAACCGACAAGGAATAAGATGAAAGTGTTTTTAAATTGATTTCGACAATTTAATTTTGATAATAATTTTTATATATTTAATTTTCAGAGCTTGTTTTTAATCCGAATATAACATATTTATATGTTTTTGGAATCAGCAAATGATGGAGAATAAGATAAACGTAAATTTGGATCGTTTTATAAATGTTTATTTTTTTTTACAATTTTCCGATTTTTAATGACCAAAGTCATTAATTAATTTTTAAGCCACCAAGCTGAAATGCAATACCGAACCCCGGGCTTCGTCGAACATTACTTGACCAAAATTTGAACCAATTTGGTTGAAAAATGAGGGCGTGACAGTGCCGCCTCAACTTTCACGAAAAGCCGGATATGACGTCATCAAAGACATTTATCAAAAAAATGAAAAAAACGTATGGGGATATCATACCCAGGAACTTTCATGTCAAATTTCATAAAGATCGGTCCAGTAGTTTGGTCTGAATCGCTCTACACGCACGCACACACACACACACACACACACATACACACACACATACACACACACACACACACATACACCACGACCCTCGTCTCGATTCCCCCTCGATGTTAAAATATTTAGTCAAAACTTGACTAAATATAAAAAATGTCCATCATATGAATACATGTCCAGGCTAGGTATTAAGGATAAGCGGAAAGAAGTAGAAAAAATAAAAATAAAAAAAGACCCATTAAGAAGGATGCTCCCCGCCAAAAAAAAAAAAAAAAAAAAAAAGGTGGCAGCAGCCTGCATGCAACTGAGGTAAAAAAAAAAATAAAAAAAAAACACACACAAAAAACCACATATAAATGTGTACTTGGTGCGAGTTACTTGAACTGGCTTTCTCGTGGACATTGTCGGTTAGGCGGGGAAAACTCTCTCACTCTCTCTCTCTCTCTCTCTCTCTCTCTCTCTCTCTCTCTCTCTCTCTCTCTCTCTCTCTCTCTCTCTCTCTCTCTCTCTCTCTCTCTCTCTCTCTCTCTCTCAACTCACAATGACAGACAGTAATTAGCGTAGGGATAGCGTAGAAGTCAATAAGTCTCTATATAGCTATTCTGATGAACACGTGGGGGAATTCGGGGGCTGTGATTGGATGGTCTCTTCCGATCATCAAAGCATAATGCGGCGGAAGTCGGCCATTTTACTCAATATCCAAAAGCATATTGTCGTAAACAAAGACGCATGGTTCCGGTTTCTTCCACGTGTATAAAATACACGCATACCTCGCCAGGTTTGTTTCTGTGACTAGTCGACAGACGATGCCATTTGCTTTGTGTGTGTTTTTGTTGTTGCTTACTGTACATGACATACATTACGTGTAAAATCCAGTTCTTTAACAGGCAACAAACCTTGCACATTTCCAAGAAGCTGCAATCTGAAGCGACCTATCTCTGATTCTATCAGACGATCTGATCATCTCTCCAATGTTTAACACAAAATCAGCAAACTCTCCTGTCACATAGAACGTCCATTGTATAGTGCAATGTTGAAATGAAGTTACCGGTCTGAAACATTTAGTCGTTTCTTTTGAGACAATCCTTGTTCTCTTATCATCTACAGATTTACCGCAGTCTTCACCACGCGAATTCCCAACAGAAGTCAGACTTTCGAACATACAATATACGTAGGCAAGCATGATACGTCATGACGTCATATGATTCCTAGCATATTGACGTAATGCTAAACATCCGGTTATCTCGAGTTTTCTCCGTGGGTTTTTCAATGTTCGGTTATTTCCGTGGCTTCATGCGGAAAGGGAACCGTCGTCTGCAATCAACGACATGGACCATTCTGGTACTTGTTGCTGACAAAAACATGATTTTAACACAGAATTTAATGTCAGAATAGCTATATAAACGCTATTGTGTTTTCATCGTAGCAATAGGGTCCGATATTTAGACTCGAACAAGTATAATGC
>NC_090252.1:44834485-44842639 GCF_037325665.1 Littorina saxatilis
ACAGACAGAGATAGAGGAAAGAGACAGACAGAGAGGCAGCGAGAGACAAACAGAGAGAGAGAAAAAGAGAGAGACAGTGAGACAGACAGACAGGCAGAGACAGAGAAGGGGTGTGTGTGTGCGTGGGGGGGGGGGGGGGTTAAAGTCGATGACGGTGCTCATATAGGTAAACTAAAGTAGATACACAGGGATGTCTAGCATTCACCGTTCTTGCACCATACTCTGAGTGTTCAAGCCATATGAGGAGAGCGAATGCAGCATCACCAAAACGTTCCCAGCCTGCTGCTGAGTCTGCGTGTATGTTTGTGAGGGGAGGATAACCCCAGGTGAGACCGGCACGGTTGGCCTAGTGGTAAGGCGTCCGCCCCGTGATCGGGAGGTCGTGGGTTCGAACCCCGGCCGGGTCATACCTAAGACTTTAAACTTGGCAATCTAGTGGCTGCTCCGCCTGGCGTCTGGCATTATGGGGTTAGTGCTAGGACTGGTTGGTCCGGTGTCAGAATAATGTGACTGGGTGAGACATGAAGCCTGTGCTGCGACTTCTGTCTTGTGTGTGGCGCACGTTATATGTCAAAGCAGCACCTGATATGGCCCTTCGTGGTCGGCTGGGCGTTAAGCAAACAAACAAACAAACAAACCCCAGGTGAGAGCGTGAACAGATTCGGGGTGGCAAAGATGACATGATTTGACAGTTTGAGTTAAACGTCTAATTAGTTGGTTTATATTCGGACAGGTATTGGCAATACACTCTAGGATACGGTGTGGTAATTTGACTCATACAAGCCCACTGCGGTTCTCTTCTTCGAAACGCCAGGATTAGGTTTAATTTGTCTCGTCAAAGTATTGAGACACGATCATGATGATTGGAGACGAGAGATGATGCATGCGTATAGCTTCGTGTTTTTCAAACCCTAAGAATTTCTCTGTGAGCTTGGTTTTTTCCGGACATCGAACAGAGTCCCCAGCAAACACACAACGTGAATACGACGTTTTGAAAATGTGAACTGTTGGTGTCTTTAACAACGTTGCGAAATTTACGTGAAATTTACGTGGATCCAACCAAAAACACAACGTAATTGCACAAAGTTGACCCTAAAAAATAATTATCTCGCCGGACCTGGGATTTGAACCCACGCCGACAGCGAAGAACTGGTTTTAACGCCAGCACGCTACCCTCAGGGGAACTTGCTCGCTTCCACTTAAATGATCCGCATGGTAGAAAGGTTATTCTCCGGAGCTGTGTAGGCTACCATTTTGTGACATGCATCTTCAGTCCTTCAAATGATTGACGCTAGAATGTATTATCTTTACTTTTTTCCCAGTTATACTCCAGTTAGATAATGAAACAAACATGCAAGAAAAAACTAAGTAAATATTGTGGTTTTTTTAAATCGTTAGTATTTAAATTCATGTCACACCCTTTGTTTTCCATGTTACGAAGGTGATGTACTTTGAAACCCTTGTAATTACCTGAACGTGGACAAACAAAATGTGACCCTCCACGACGGTATGAGTCGCATGTCACCTTTGCATGATTTTCATATTTTTACATTTTTTCTAAAGAGTTTTTTTATGCTCTATCCAGTGGTGAAAACCGTTTTAGAAAAGAGCAAAAACTGTTTGAGTTATAGGCCAGTGACTAAGGTGACCCTCACTCTGTTACCAGACACTCCCCGGACTTATATTAAGCCCAGCGCAGAACCGCGCGAGGTGACATGCGACTCATTTCGTGGTGGAGGGTCACAAATGTGCAAGTATTTTTAATTGGTTTAAACATAAGTTTATTTTAACAAAAGTTACAATCATGACATGTATGCAAAATACACAGGTAACAGCAACAAGCTATATAGAAGCTTATAGTGGTGTTCCTGCATGGACAGTACAACGTAAGGCGGTAACGGCTGAACAATTCGTCTAAATAAACCAAATCTATTAATAACATAATAAACGTTGCATAATCATTATAAAGAAAGACAGTTAAAGGAAGGAAGGAGGGGAAGAAGAGGAATAAAAAGAAGAGGGATGGGTAGGAGATGTGCAGAAATTAAAGTTGTTGTCCGGCTTGCGGAGCATTGGTTCTGGTTTGCCCAAAGCGGCCTGAACGCTCAATGAACGAGTGCACTGTGGAACAATTATTTCTCTTCAGGTCACGGATATAATTATATGGCACAAGTCTTTATCCCCGAGAACGCAGTAGGAGGGTCCAGCAGACTTTAATTGTGTGTGTGTATCATGTGTGTGTATCTGTCTGTCTGTCTGTCTCGACTTAACAGCTTATTGCTGGGAAACTACTGGGCGCAGTTCGTTCAAAAGTTGATACACTAACTTGATAATAGGTCCGATTGATCGTATTAAAACTTCATAATGTTACCTGGGACCTAAATTCCCCAAAAAACACAAAAGTTCTTGACGGTTGGACGAATTCAATCGGAGCGACAGCCAGCCATTGAGCTGATATAACAGCCAAACGCGTGCGTCATGAAAAGCATGCGTATCGCATGCGAGATGCGAGCAAGCCAGCCAGCAGTGGGGATTAATTTGGTCTCGGCAAAGAAACTACAGTGCAGGTTTGGTCTCGGTGAGACTGAAAGAGAGACAGAGAGCACGAGAGAGAGCGACAGGGACACTGTGTCAGTGATTCAAGGTGGTGGCTTGGTGGCCAAAGGGATCCGGGTTCGATTCCCGGCATAGGCGGTCTATATTTTTAAAAATTTTCTTAATTCTTGTTTACTATTGTTTATTATGAACGTTTTAATGTTTTATTTTACTCAAATAATTTTTTTAATTGTGTAAAATAAGTTGTTTTTTTTTTAAAATCCACGTGCACAAGACAAAAACTTTCATACTGGGGGAGCGAGCCAGTCTGAAGAGTACTCGGGTCCAGCGCCAGCGTTTTTTTATTAATGAGACCAATTTGTATAGTTAAAATGTCTCAGTTAGGTAAAGAAATAACACCTTCGTTACCTGGTTTTCACTGATTCACAGCTCTGGAGAATAACCCAGCTTTTAGGCACCAGAGTTTCACGCAAGACTGCTCCTCCAGAAATGGGTGATCGCATAATCTCTCTCTCTTTAAGAACGGCACACATGATCATTAGGCTAATTGTAGCGACACAAATGAGGTTCGGCAGGCGTAACAGTGTCCAGCTAATTCCCTGAGACAGCTAATTGTAAACTGATGACTGCAATGCAACTTAGTGGTTTTATGGAGTCATCAATTTGCACAAATCAGTGTGAAGCAATACGGTGATTTATTGCTTTTGTATTAAACGTGTTGGTTTCATTTGCAGCATCGCATTCATTGATGGTTATACATTGTTATTTTCAGGTTTAGGAGATATAACTAGTTGAAACCAGCACAGACATAATTATCATATATGTTGCTAAAAACAATAGCCGCTATGTAAAACATCTGTTCAGAAACACACAACTTTTTTTTTTTAAATTTGAGGGGAACATCTAAGAAGCAGGTGACTGGTTCCGCACAACTCTCAATTACTCTTGTTACACATGTTGTTTGTATTTAGAGAGCTTAATTGCGTCCCTTTGTATTTCAGATCTTAAAATAGCGCTCTGCCTCATTTTAATTACGATTCTCTTGAGCTGTTCTGAGCCTATCAACCATGTAGGCAAGTGGCGTACCCAGTCTCTTTGTGTGTGTTTATCTCCTGCCCGACCCAGTTGCCTCTCCTGTTCATTGCTATTCCCTGTGTGTGTGTGTGTGTGTGTGTGTGTGTGTGTGTGTGTGTGTGTGTGTGTGTGTTAGTTACATTGGGTTTACCTTTAAATATTGCCCTTTCTGCTAAGCAACCCCTAACTTCAAATGGTGAAAAGAAGCAGCATAGTAACCTCTAACAATCAGTGTCAAATGAGTGACTTAATCACACCTGATGTTACACGACACTTGAGATTGCCACAAGTTATCAAACGTCGTATAGTTGTGTTCTTTTATTCTACGTCGCCCGTCTTCGCAGCAGCAGAAAACAACTCGTCAAATTGAGTTCGAGGATTTATTTAGCATTCCATACATACAACTGCACATCGTAGCAGAACTCAAAGTAGAAGCTTTTTAACATACAAATCGCGCTGGCCTATATAGTAAATACTCAATCTCGAGAATATTCCAGACCGAACTTGATACAACTAAAATTAGATGAACTGTCCATGGACTAGAATAGTGACATTCTCTGTGACGTACATCAAAAGTGCCGACGCACTTAATCCGAGCGAACGCCACGAACCCACGACTCAAAACAACGTGGTAAACAACTTGTTTTGACAGGACTAGAAAGTTCACCTGCATTCTCGTCCAAACATAAATATTGTGTTTACAAAATATAATATCGGTACTTTCCCACAAAGTACAAATAAGTCAACAACATGCAACACACAAAACTGAACCCAAAGTTCAGCAACGGCAGCGTTTCTTAACACGGGCTGGTTGTATGTGTTCACTGTAATTTATTGTTGTAAACCAGTCGAAGAAGTGTGGTTACTGTATTAGACTTTAAACAGAGAATTCATTTTAACCTATCTGTCCCAGATTTAGGTGGTAGGATACTATAATGATATCCTTTCCTTCCACCCGACCTTCCCACAAACCATCTACCGGAACGTTGGCAGTCTCTTTGTTTTTGGATTTGTTCATCTACAGGACCTTTGCTATAGCTAATGGCTCACCTTTTAGAGACGTAAGAAACATCAGCAAGCTGGGTTGTTTGTTTCCTGATTTGGCGGAAAAAATACTAATACACATTCAAGAGACTTAAATGTGTGTTTAAAACATCCTGTCAGCAATAGATCATGTATGTGTAGGTTTTACAACAACAATAACAACAACACAATTTTGCTGGTTCAACAACAATAACAACAACAACAACAACAACAACAACACAATTTTGCTGGTTCAACAACAACAACACAATTTTGCTGGTTCAACAACAACAACACAATTTTGCTGATTCATCATCAAAAACAACAACAACACAATTTTGCTGGTTCAACAACAACAATAACAACAACAACAACAACAACAACAACAACAACAACAACAACAACACCAGTTTGCATTGTTCACTTCCAGCACCGATTAATTTTATGTTGTAAAACTGTGATTATGTCACGCCGTATGTCATCCTAACTGTCATCAACTCGCCAGGAAACAATTGTCATTAGGTGTGCCTATTACACGCCTCAGTAATGCGAGCAAACTTTCGCTCTCATACAAAGCATAAAACGGCCCTTCAAACACACACACGCGCACGCACGCACGCACACACACACACACACACACACACACACACACACACTCTCTCTCTCTCTCTCTCTCTCTCTCTCTCTCTCTCTCACACACACAAGCACACACACACACATTGTCTGCGTGTTCGTTTTTGCTCGGCGTCGCAACATCAACAGGGAATCGTTCGCCGCTTTGTTGTTGCAAGGCGTCGATCAAAAAACACACACAAAAAGAACACGTCAGCCATGTTTGTTTGGGGTTTGGACAGTGTTCTACCTCTTCGTTTCGGCGTGTGCAATGCCACTCTGCTGTTGTGACGTACGCCCATAAATCCGTCACAACAACCTGCTGCAAGCAAGCAAGCGGCCCGTCTCCCAACAGACCTCATTTACAATCAATTATGTTTTTGTTCCCGTGGACACAGAACTCTCAGCCCCCTACGGACCTCAGAACAAAAGCGATGCATCACAGACTGACGTCCCTAATTTGCATAGAGTCTCGGCAACTCGTTCGTCTCTATTTGTCTCGGCAGCCAAATCACACAAAGCGTTTTAAGCGTACACGCACGCTTTTTTAGCCCCCGGGGTAAAAGTCACGCAGAAGCTGTTCCACTCCCTGTACCGGTGAAATTTCACGATGTCATTTGACGGTAAACAGATAAAAACAAAACACGGCATGACGGGAGATTATTAAATATGAATATTCATCAGCTTTGGGAGGCCGTCGGGAATCGAGCCTCCTACATCCAGGGGAGATAATTAAGCGATTATTTTCGGACAGGGGAGATAACTTTACAAACGGGATGGCATGTTGTTTGACTAACTAGGAGGATGTCATGTGACATCATTGACAACTGACGTTTTTTTCGTTTTTTTCTTCAGCGTTCGATGTTGACGGTCATTCTAAATCCTCATTTCAGTTGTGGTCATAAAAAGAAGCGTCTTTCGGAGTAAAGCATAAATATGTTGTGTTATCTGCGAGCTTTGCCGCAAACAGCATAGTTACGTTTATGATCCAGTACGCAATGGCCTAATGGATAAGACGTCTGCCTCACATGCGGAGGGTTGAGTGTTCGAATCCCGGTGTAACACGAGAAAATTACTCCCACGAGATTTTTACTCCGGAGTAAACATTTCGTACGAAAATGTTACTCCCTTTACGAAAAAAGCACTCCCCCATTGCACGAGAAAATTACTCCCCAAGACAGGTGAGTTCCGAGTAAACATTTCGTACAAAAATGTTACTCCCCTGACGAATAAATAACGAATAAATTACTCCACCCCAACACGAGCAATTTAACCTCCCATGCCAGGTGTACGAAATTTTGACTCCCTTGTCTCCTGTTAGTCTTGGTGGTGGAAGGGGTGGAAGGAGGGTAGCGCGACATTCGTGTGCGCGAGATCACTTATTGGCATTATCCCTTCACCCGCATTCCATTTTTGCGTACGAGATTTTTACTGGAAGTAAAACAAGTCGCGTAAGGCGAAAATACAATATTTAGTCAAGTAGCTGTCGAACTCACAGAATGAAACTGAACGCAATGCCATTTTTCAGCAAGACCGTATACTCGTAGCATCGTCAGTCCACCGCTCATGGCAAAGGCAGTGAAATTGACAAGAAGAGCGGGGTAGTAGTTGCGCTAAGAAGGATAGCACGCTTTTCTGTACCTCTCTTTGTTTTAACTTTCTGAGCGTGTTTTTAATCTAAACATATCATATCTATATGTTTTTGGAATCAGGAACCGACAAGGAATAAGATGAAAGTGTTTTTAAATTGATTTGGACAATTTAATTTTGATAATAATTTTTATATATTTAATTTTCAGAGCTTGTTTTTAATCCGAATATAACATATGTTTTTGGAATCAGCAAATGATGGAGAATAAGATAAACGTAAATTTGGATCGTTTTATAAATTTTTATTTTTTTTTACAATTTTCAGATTTTTAATGACCAAAGTCATTGATTAATTTTTGACATTCTGAAATGCAATACCGAAGTCCGGGCTTCGTCGAAGATTTACTTGACCAAAATTTCAACCAATTTGGTTGAAAAATGAGGGCGTGACAGTGCCGCCTCAACTTTCACGAAAAGCCGGATATGACGTCATCAAAGACATTTATCAAAAAAATGAAAAAAACGTTCGGGGATTTCATACCCAGGAACTCTCATGTCAAATTTCATAAAGATCGGTCCAGTAGTTTAGTCTGAATCGCTCTACACACACACACACACAGACACACACACACACGCACATACACCACGACCCTCGTTTCGATTCCCCCTCGATGTTAAAATATTTAGTCAAAACTTGACTAAATATAAAAAATGGGGAGTAAAAATTTCGTGGAGGGAGTAATTTTTTCGTGCCTTGGGGAGTTCTTTTCTCGTACGAAAAGTGTACTCGGAGTAAGAATTTCGTACAAAATATTTACTCCGGAGTAAATTTTTCGTGGAGTAAAAATTTCGTGTTACACCGGCTGCGCTTGGTGGGTTACGGGTTGGTCCGATCTGCTAGGTCAACTTATGTGCGGACCTACCATTGCCTTCTCCCCCTTCGGGTGTACATGCAAGCACAAGATCTAGACTAACTGCGCACGAACAAGAAAAACAGATCCTGTAATTCATGTCAGAGTTCGATGGATTATAGAAACACGAACATATCAAACATGAATCCCTCGAACGCGGCGTACGGTTGCCTGAATGGTGCGTGTAAAAACGGTCATTTACGTAAAAACCTACTCGTGCGAAAAATACGAGTGTACGTGGGAGTTTTATTCCATGAACGCCGACGGAAAGGAAGATGACTGTTTTCTTCACACACACAAATGGGGAGTGGGGGGAGGGGGCATTTGTCCTGGTCCTCTCTCCCCCTCTCTCTCTCTCTCACTCGCTCTCTCCCTGCCGCTTTCTGTG
>NC_090252.1:44842839-44845339 GCF_037325665.1 Littorina saxatilis
AAAGATGTGAGTAGGAGAGTTGTGATGTGAAGCACGTCGTGATTTTAACCTCCCTAAAGATTGAATTGGGATATGCTAGGACACGTTTGAAGCGATATCACGGGTTTCGTGTGTTGCACGAGAAAACTCTGGTTTGACATGAGTTGTGTTTGAGAAATGTAGCTGGTTTTGGTTTAATAACGTTACAACGATCTATGCTCGACAGAGCAAGGTGTCTGGCGTTCGTCAAGTTTGTCGGGGACAAACACTCTTTCAAGAGACGGGTCTCTTAAGGTAAATGATTTACTATGTTGTATATTATTGAAGCTTGAATACATAGCTGGAATGTAATGAAAGTGTATACAAAGTGCACAAAATTGTGTGAAGTTTTGAGAGAATTCTTGTTGTGATTGTTTTATGGTTTTTGTTGGTAAATTCTTGAACATAATTGCTGTTACGCATTTATGTTATGTTTAAGACAGTGATACTATGTGTGGTAGTGTCAGTGGTGGATTAAGTGATTCATGGATGAAGTATAGTTTGGATATTGACTGTGGACGGAATGTGAATGTAGAATGAACGAGAGAGATGTTACATGACTTTAGTTTAGGAAGAGGAGATGGTTTAAGAGAATGTGTATTAAGACTTGGGTTAATTCTTTAGGAGTTTCCATGACGAGGGTTCATGATGCGTGAGCGAGGGACGGACCTCACACGGAAGAGGCGTGACGATGGTGGAGAGAGAGACCACATCGGCGCAGATGGCTGGACGGAGGAGTCTCCATCATCACCGGTCGTAGAGACGACGGTTATTTTCGTTAATGGCGAAAGTGTTTCTCGGGGAGAAACGTGAAAGGTGAAAGTGTTTATCGGGGAGAAACGTGAAGGGTGCATGTTGGCATCTAAAAGGAGAGTTTCTGGGAATTCATCGTCTACGTGGTTTCAGCGGCACAAGGAGGTGTAAATGACGACATATAGTGAGCCGTGTTACGAACTCGTGAGTGTCTGTCAACACTTTACCTTGTGCAGTAATTAATTATTGGAATAATTTCTTTATATCATTAATCCCGTGTGTGGAGTGAGTGTAGAGAGATTGTAAGAACGGTGTGGACGAGAAGTTGTTTGGTATTGATTTTGTTCTCTTTAGGTGAAGAATTGTGTTATATTTTGTGTGAGGAAATAATAAGTCTGCATCCTCCCAAAATTCTGTGTTGGAGTGTTTTAGTGTGAAGATTGAAGTCAGTGTAATAAGATAGGGCAGAACACGTATACAGAAAAGTAACACCTTATTCACACTACAATCCACTACATGACAGTGTACACGCAAGCACAAGACCACGTGCGCTCGGAAAAGATCCTGTAATCCATGTCAGAGTTCGGTGGGTTATAGAAACACGAAATAACCCCGCATGCTTCCTCCGAAAGCGCTGTATGGCTGCCTAAATGGCGGGGTAAAAACGGTCATACACGTAAAAATCCACTTGTGCAAAAACACGAGTGTACGAGGGAGTTTCAGCCCACGTACGCAGAAGAAGAAGAAGAATTTGCTCTAACGCGTGACCATACAAGGATATGTCGGGGGCGGGGAGATAGCTCAGTCGGTAGCGGCCCTTGCTTTAAAACCAGAGTTGTATGTATAGCTATCGGCGTGGGTTCGACAGCCACGTTCGGCTAGGGATTTGAAAGATCGGCGGCAATGAATATTCGAATAGCAGTTTTTGTTTGTGGTTTTCAGGGAATTCGAAATCAGATATCTGCCTCCTCTTGCTTGGAGTAGCTTTACACCACACAACCCTTGCTCTCATGAAACGCTCCGGAGATTAAAGTCTCTTGGGTTGTTTTATTATAATTATCGTTTTCTTGTTATAGTAGACCTTCTGATATCTGTATTTGTGTGTTGTATTGTATTTAAAACGTGAACAAAAATATTTAAAACAAACTAAAAATCTCTTGTTTTTGAGCCCACATTTTCGAACTCAGGCAGTGAATATAGATGTATGGCTCAGTTTTTCTTTTTTTTCTTTTTCTCTTTTTTGTATAAAAAAAACTTGTCTTCATGAAAACTTGCACTGCAACAGAAACACACTCTTCCCCTTGGCCATTGTAAGTTTTCAGGAAGCTGAATGTGTTGACTCCGATGTGACAAAAGCCGACAGCTGGGAGTGGTGACAAGCGGTGTGGAGGGCAAACCCCATTACTTTAACGTTGCCTGTTTAAATGTGGGTTGGCCGAGCGTGCACGTCTTTTTTCACACGTTCGCCCCCGCCCCACAATTAGATTTTTCTTCTTTCTTTTTTATATTTTCCTTCTGCCTTTTTTTTATTTTTTTTTTTTAGACAGTTTTCGAACAAAAAATTGTTTTTTTTCCCCGGATACTTTTTTTTGTATTTGCATGGCTATTTCTTGCCTCCTGTTACCGTTTGCACTTTGAGTTCTATGTCCTCGTTTTGTCTGTTTGTTTGTCGTATCTATGTTTATGTCTCCATATCTAGTTTTTTTGTGTCTGTCTCTCTCAGTGTATC
>NC_090252.1:44847839-44862839 GCF_037325665.1 Littorina saxatilis
GATCTCCCAGGTCAACTTATGTGCAGACCCGCTAGTGACTTAACCCCTTCGTGTTTACACGCAAGCAAAAGACCAAGTGCGCACGGAAAAGATCCTGTAATCCATGTCAGAGTTCGGTGGGTTATGGAAACACGAAAATACCCAGCATGCCTCCCCCAAAATCGGCGTATGCTGCCTGAATGGCGGGGTAAAAACGGTCATACACGTACAAATCCACTCGTGCTAAAAACATGAGTGAACGTGGGAGTCTAAGCCCATGAACGAAAAAGAAGTGTATCAGGAAACAACTCTCTAGCGTCGAACATCATCTCGTTTGATCATGAAAAAGTTTTTTTTGACATGAATTGTTAAGGTTCCACAAGCTTTAACAATGTTTTTTTTTGTTGTGTACTAGGTGTTTGGCTCATTTGGGCTTAAAATCGACTAAATGAGAACTAACTCACACGCAATACATGTAGAATAATAAATACTTTGTTTTGTGGGGTCAAGGTCTTTCTACTGTTCTAGCTTACACAGAGGCTTATTTTCTTAAAGAATTTGAAACGGTATGTCGACAATTAAACTTGTCTGCCATTCCAGCTTACATGCAATATAACAGTGTATTCTTTAAGAATTGGACAAGACTTGTTGACAATCGCTCGCGCGGCCACAGAATATGTCCAGCTTTGTAGCAAGAAGATGCTATCGTGTCTGCAATGGATGTTTCTCGACGAAGTAACTTTTCTGTCAATCCAGTGTACAAGCAAAATAACAATGTATTTCCTTGAAGAATTCGACCAGGTTTACTGACTATCGCCAGTTCGGCTACACAAGATTTCCAGCTTTGTATGAAGAAGATACTGCAACTTTTCTGTCAATCCAGTTTGCAAGCAAAATAACAATGTATTTCCTTGAAGAATTCGACAAGGTTTACTGACAAACGCCAGTTCGGCTACACAAGATTTCCAGCTTTGTATGAAGAAGATGCTGTAACTTTTCTGTCAATCCAGTTTACAAGCAAAATAATAATGTATTTCCTTGAACAATTCGACAAGGTTTGTTGACAAACGCTAGTTCGACAATATAATATTGCAAGCTTTGTAGGAAGAAGATACTGCAACTTTTCTGTCAATCCAGTTTGCAAGCAAAATAACAATGTATTTCCTTGAAGAATTCGACAAAGTTTACTGACAAAACACCAATTCGGCCACACAACATGTCCAGCTTTGTATGAAGAAGATGCTGTAACTTTTCTGTCAAGCCAGTTTACAAGCAAAATAGCAAAGTATTTCCTTGAAGAATTCGACAAGGTTTACTGACAAACCCCAGTTCGGCCATACAACATGTCCAGCTTTGTAGGAAGAAGATGCTGCAACTGTTCTGTCAATCTAGTTTACAAGCAAAATAATAATGTATTTCCTTGAAGAATTCGATTAGGTTTGTTGACAAACGCTTGTTCGGAAATATAATATTGCAAGCTTTGTATGGATGAAGCAAACGCCAAGCAAGCTATAACCGGGGAGGACCTCACAGTGTGAACATCGTAGTGGCCGGCGAATCCAATTACTTTCACATTGCACGTTTAAGTGTTGATTGACCGAGTGTACACTTCCTCTATGACACCGGCGCCTGACCGACACCCAGCCTGTTGGTCTAGATTGCGCTGTCCTTTTTTGGGGGGGTGCCTTTATGTTCCCTTTTGTCTTCTGGTTATAAAGGGATGGGAGGGACTCTGTCTGTCTGTCTTTTTGTCTGTATCTCTGTCTCTGTCTGTTTGTCTGTATCTCTGTCTCTGTCTGTCTGTCTGTCTGTCTGCCTCTCTCTCTCTCTCTGTCTCTCTCTGTCTCTCTCTCTCTCTCTCTCTCTCTCTCTCTCTCTCTCTCTCTCTCTCTCTCTCTCTCTCTCTGGGGGCGGGGACGTAGCTCAGTTGGTAGCGCGCTGGCTTTGTAGCCAGTTGGTCGCTATCAGCGTGGGTTCGATCCCCACGTTCGGCGAGAGATTTATTTCTCGGAGTCAACTTTGTGCAGACTCTCTTCGGTGTCCGAACACCCCCGTGTGCACACATGCGCACGAAAAAGATCCCACGTTCACAGCGAAAGTCTCAGGGCTTGGAAAACACGAAGACACGCATGCATCATCTCTCGTCTCTGATTATCATGATCGTATTTTGATACTTTGACGAGACAAACCCAATGCTGGTGTGTCGAAGAAGACAGCCACAGCGGGCTTGTTCGAATCAAAGTATCACACCATATCTTTAGCGTATTACCAATTATTATACCTGTCCCAATATAGACCAGTTGGTCTAAGAGGACGTTAAACCCTAATAGTCAGTCAGTCAGTCTCTCTCTCTCTCTCTCTCTCTCTCTCTCTCTCTCTCTCTCTCTCTCTCTCTCTCTCTCTCTCTCTCTTCCCCTTTATCACTTACAGAACGCAACAGAACGCTCATAACTCCAAACCCAATTATCGAATCTTATAGGCTTACAGAGCTAACTATAAACCGACAACTTATCATAACTGACTCTTGCTATTCTCTCGAATAACGACACTGTACTGGTATTAATAGAAGGGAACGCTGTTAATGTGTCTTGCAATTCATGTTTTTAAACACATGCACACAACTAACGAAGTACATGCGCAAGTATCACCTCAGCGCATCGACATGACCAAACAAGCAAACAAAAACGCCCGTATTGCTGTGACATCCCCCGTAGCACACGGACTCATGAAGAGATAAAAGACGTGAGGTTATTACGATGTTATTAGGCCTAAAAAAAAAAATAGGTGTGGTTACGGTAACCCGACCTACCCTATTTTTAGGGGCCGATCCTATAACTTTTTATTACATTTGTCAACAAAAAACAAAAACAAAAAAAACGAGTGCAAAAAACGCAATGAAAGCGAAAGCGCCCGAGTCGCACACTTATTTCCCTGTCAAGTAGGTTTAATTTGTACACATTAGAAAAAAAAGTTTAAAAAAAAAAAGTGATTGCCTACCTACCTACCCTATTTTTGGGGGCTATGTTACCGTAACCACACCTATTTTTTTTTTGGCCTTACACGGACCCAGGTTGTTAAATGTACGTCGAACAATCTGCAGTTAGCCTGCTTCCCTTGTTGCCTGATAAAGCTGGCATTAGAAAAAAGGGGAAAGGCGAAACGAATTACTTCAGCGACTCCAAAGAATCGATCGTCAATGTTCTCAAATTGCTTCCTTTTTTTCTTGCGTTCATACCTAGCAGGCAATCATGAAGATGACACAAAATATCGAGTACGAGGAAAAACAAATCATGCTTAGAACAAATAAATGTCAAAGCAATTTAACCCCTCTTGTCGTTATTAAGCTAGTGGGAAAACATGCATTCCGGAAAACAATTTACGCGTTTTAACATCACTCTATGCGCACTAGTTTGTGCTGCCATACTGTACAAATATTGCGAACAATTCTACTGTTTACAGAAATGAAAAAAATCCTGTGCGTACATATGTGAAGCCATGTCGTACAGAATAAAGCCAATCAGGACTTCCCCCTTCCACGTCCACCGCGCGAGCATGTGTGTGTGTGTGCGTGCATGTATGTGTGTGTGTGTGTGTGTGTGTGTGTGTGTGTGTGTGTGTGTGTGTGTGTGTGTGTGTGTGTGTGCGTGCATGTATGTGTGTGTGTGTGTGTGTGTGTGCATGTATGTGTGTGTGTGTGTGTGTGTGTATGTGTGTGTGTGTGTGTGTGTGTGTGTGCTTTTCAACACAAACAAACGTCCTTAAAGAGCTTATGAGAGGCAATTCATGTATACAACTTTCCATGATTTACAAAGAGACCTCGTCGACATTTTGCAAGAAAAAAGCGTTGAGGACCACACACAAAATGTGTTTCCGATGACAAGGTAAATAACAAGTCGCGTAAGGCGAAATTACTACATTTAGTCAAGCTGTGGAACTCACAGAATGAAACTGAACGCACTGCATTTTTTCACAATGACCGTAGTCCGCCGCTTGTGCATAACGGAGTGAAACTGACGAGCCTGTTCAGCGCGGTAGTGGTTTCGCTGTGCTGCACAGCACGCTTTTCTGTACCTCTCTTCGTTTTAACTTTCTGAGCGTGTTTTTAATCCAAACATATATCTATATGTTTTTGGAATCAGGAACCGACAAGGAATAAGATGAAATTGTTTTTAAATCGATTTCGGAAATTTACTTTTGATCATAATTTTTATATTTTTAATTTTCAGAGCTTGTTTTTAATCCAAATATAACATATTTATATGTTTTTGGAATCAGAAAATGATGTAAAATAAGATGAACGTAAATTTGGATGGTTTTATATTAAAACAAAATTTATTACAATTTTCAGATTTTTAATGACCAAAGTCATTAATTAATTTTTAAGCCACCAAGCTGAAATGCAATACCGAAGTCCGGCCTTTGTTGGAGATTGCTTAACAAAAATTTCAATTAATTTGATTGAAAAATGAGGGTGTGACAGTGCCGCCTCAACTTTTACAAAAAGCCGGATATGACGTCATCAAACGTATTTATCGAAAAAAAGAAAAAAACATCCGGGGATATCATTCCCAGGAACTCTCATGTCAAATTTCATAAAGATCGGTTCAGTAGTTTGGTCTGAATCGCTCTACACACACACACACGCACAGACAGACAGACACACACACACACACACACACACACACACACACACACACACACACACACACACACAAACATACACCACGACCCTCTGGGTTCGAACCCCGGCCGGGTCATACCTAAGACTTTAAAATTGGCAATCTAGTGGCTGCTCTGCCTGGCGTCTGGCATTATGGGGTTAGAGCTAGGACTGGTTGGTCCGGTGTCAGAATAATGTGACTGGGTGAGACATGAAGCCTGTGCTGCGACTTCTGTCTTGTGTGTGGCGCACGTTATAATGTCAAAGCAGCACCGCCCTGATATGGCCCTTCGTGGTCGGCTGGGCGTTAAGCAAACAAACAAACAAACCACGACCCTCGTCTCGATTCCCCCTCTATGTTAAAACATTTAGTGACTAAATGTAGTAATTTCGCCTTACGCGACTTGTTATTTGTTATGCTTATTGTTATTTTTATTAGTTTTATTGACGCTTTTTTTTTTTTTTTACTCAGGGCCATATAGCGTTTTGTGTGTCGGAAATCGTTCGAGCTGTACTTATGTCTCCAGCATGTCGGAGAAGAGTAACTGTCGACAAAATCGAGATTTATTTTTGATTTTAAATGTGTGTGTGTGTGTGTGTGTGTGTGTGTGTGTGTGTGTCTCTGTGTGTCCGTGTGTGTGTGTGTGTGTGTGTGTGTGTGTGTGTGTGTGTGTGTGTGTGTGTGTTTTAAGACCTTGTTTTCTAAAGATGTTCTGTTCATAACCTCTGTAAATTTACCCCCATTTAAAGACTCCCTCCTTTTTACATTTAGTCAAGTTTTGACTAAATGATTTAACATTGACGGGGAATCGAACCGAGGGTGTGGCGTATGTGTGTGTGTGTGTGTGTGTGTGTGTGTCTGTCTGTGTGTGTGTTCGTGCGTGCGTGCGTGTGTGTGTGTGTGTGTGTGCGTGTATGTGTGTGTGTGTGTCTATCTGTGTGTCTGTGTGTGTTTGTGTGTCTGTGTGTGTGCGTGTGTCTGTGAGTGTCTGTGAGTGTCTGTGAGTGTCTGTCTAGATGTTCCTTTGTTCCATAGTTGACACATTCCCCTAACATATGTGTTCCCGAGACTGCAAAAATAGCAGTCATGTCAAGATATAGTTTCGATCCAGTGTATAGTCAGATGTAAATCGTGTTTGTAGATTTCAAAACTATACAACTTAGAAATATACTATGTAAGGATCCATTTGATCCACAAGGAAGAGTTTCGCAAAGAATCGGACC
Source organism: Littorina saxatilis (assembly GCF_037325665.1). Classification (NCBI taxonomy): domain Eukaryota; kingdom Metazoa; phylum Mollusca; class Gastropoda; order Littorinimorpha; family Littorinidae; genus Littorina; species Littorina saxatilis. The sequence goes on from NC_090252.1 coordinate 44,853,703, forward strand.
TTAGGATATTTAAGACATATTCACATTGCTGTTATGTTGATGTAACACCAGCAATGCTTTGCTTAAAAACGCCCCGTACCTATGTCAAAGAATTCAATGAACAGTTTCGGTCTTGAAATGTTGAGGCCAAAAAAAAAATAGGTCTGTTTACGGTAACATAGGCCAAAAAAATAGGGTCGGTAGGTCGGGATTTTTTTTTTCTCCCAAAAAAACCATATTTTTACGTTATTTTGCAAAAAAACAAGATTTTTTTCTTCTTTTTTTCCCCCAAATGCCAAAACAAAGTCTAGGGTCGCGCGAAAAAAATAGGGTCGGTCGGGTTACCGTAAACAGACTATTTATTTTTTTGGCCTAAGTCTCAGAAACCCGCTTCTTTGGGTTCAAGTAAATAAACTAGGTATACGCATTCTTCGAGAAGAAGCAGTCACAAATTATTGGATTCAGAAATTCAAATCTGTAATCTGGCGAACGCATGCACATTCAATGATGAACAGGACAAAACCGCCCTAAGGTATTCTTGCTGTGTTGTGACACAATCACAACTTCCAACTGAAATTGTATAGATCTTGGAGAAATTAGAGACAGTTTTTGGTCAAATGTATTTCTTTAAGAATGACGCGAACACAACATAAGAGACGTGAAAAACAAGCACACAGACACACACATACAGACACACAAATACAGGCACACAAATACAGACAGACAGACAGACAGACACACACACACACACACACACACACACACACACACACACACACACACACACACACACACATGCGCGCGCGCACTGACACAAAGTGCATACATATACAGTAACAACATCTTTAAAATGAAATTCTCCTACCTGAATTTTCCAAAGCTGTCACCCAGAACTTCCAAAAGAATGATGAAGACCAACGGCAACGCAGATTTGAATAGCTGTTTTCCTTTCTTTTACTTCTGACAAAAAGACAACTACCTTCCGCACATACAAGAACCTTCAACAATCACTGAAACCAACAGTCCCAGAAATAAACGAGAGTTTCCGAAAATGTTCACCAAGGCTAGCCGATCTTCAAAGAGACCCAGGCCGCGAAAACATCCACAGATAATAACGTTAAACTTCTGCCGTCTACCTAACAAGTCATCGATCCAAAGTCTCGCGGGACTTCACGCGCGCTGGACGAGAAAAGAGGAGACGCTATCCCAGCGACGATCCGGGGCGAACGAGGAAAGGGAGACTATCGAACGCACGGAATGGAGAATGCCAAACGACATTTTTGGGCGCGCGCGGGAACGGCTTGATTTCGTTGCCAGTTCGCGTGCCGTTGATGGATTTGAATGAAAATGGATGAAAAGAGAAGAAGAAGAAAAAAGTAAAGTCTCAGGTCTCGATTTGTACTGTCTTGAATGAAATAAGAAGAAGAGGAAGAACAAAGAAAAGTCGCAGGCCTTGATGTGTACTGTCTTGGTGGAAAAAGACGATGCGCTCAAGCTGGAAGTGATGGAACGGTGCACAACCTCTTGCTCTAAAAAGGAAAGCCCTTCTCGCTAAGATTAGAAAGTAGCCTCCATCATTTTCAGAATCCGTTTCAATCATTCAAGGCTCCCCATACTGTACGTCCCTGCGTGCTATACCCACTGGAAGCCACAAAAATCGTACGAGAAATTCATCGAGGGGGCCACGACGCACTAATCCTGAAAAGAGCGGGTCCTCTCGGAACGCACTGAATTTCCACTATCATGCGTACCGTGGTATTGTTTTCAGAAAATGTTCTGCCGGATCTCCGCTGACGCAAATTTAGGGAGTCAACCTAATCGATATCATACCTATGACGGGTGCAGTGGCCTAGTGGATAAGACATCGGCTTCCTAATCGATGTCGTGAGTTCAAATCCCGGCCGCGGCCGCCTGGTGGGTTAAGGGTGGAGATTTTTTCGACATCCCAGGCCAAATTATGTGCAGACCTGCTAGTGACTTATCCCCCTTCGTGTGTTCAAGCAGGCACAAGACCAAATGCGCACGGAAAAGATCCTGTAATCCATGTCAGAGTTCGATGGGTAATAGAAACACGACAATTCCCAGCATGCTTCCCCCGAAAGCGGCGTATATGCTGCCTGATTGGCGGCGTAACAACGGTCATACACGTACAAACCCACCCGTGCAAACACATGAGTGAACGTGGGAGTTTCAGCACATGAAAGAAGAAGAAGAAGAATAAGACATCACATGTTTTTGTGAAGGGCTGAGGGAACTTCCAAAAGTCGGCACTACGTTGACACGAGCGCTCCATGGAACATTGTGTCGGCGTTACATTGACACGAGCACTCCATGGAACATTGTGTCAGCGTTACATTGACACGAGCGCTCCATGGAACATTGTGTCGGCGATACATTGACACGAGCGCTCCATGGAACATTGTGTCGGCATTACATTGACACAAGCGCTCCATGGAACATTGTGTCGGCGTTACATTGACACGAGCACTCCATGGAACATTGTGTCGGCGTTACATTGACACGAGCACTCCATGGAACATTGTGTCGGCGTTACATTGACACGAGCACTCCATGGAACATTGTGTCGGCGTTACATTGGCACTAGTGCTCCATGGAACATTGTGTCGGCGTTACATTGACACGAGCGCTCCATAGAACATTGTGTCGGCGTTACATTGACACGAGCACTCCATGGAACATTGTGTCGGCGTTACATTGGCACTAGTGCTCCATGGAACATTGTGTCGGCGTTACATTGACACGAGCGCTCCATAGAACATTGTGTCGGCGTCACATTGACACGAGCGCTCCATGGAACATTGTGTCGGCATTTCATTGACACGAGCACTCCATGGAACATTGTGTCGGCGTTACATTGACACGAGCACTCCATGGAACATTGTGTCGGCGTTACATTGACACGAGCACTCCATGGAACATTGTGTCGGCGTTACATTGGCACTAGTGCTCCATGGAACATTGTGTCGGCGTTACATTGACACGAGCGCTCCATAGAACATTGTGTCGGCGTTACATTGACACGAGCACTCCATGGAACATTGTGTCGGCGTTACATTGGCACTAGTGCTCCATGGAACATTGTGTCGGCGTTACATTGACACGAGCGCTCCATAGAACATTGTGTCGGCGTCACATTGACACGAGCGCTCCATGGAACATTGTGTCGGCATTTCATTGACACGAGCGCTCCATGGAACATTGTGTCGGCGAGGAACGTGCCCTTCAACAGCAAGAATATGAACCTATTGGCCTATTTGAACCCTCTTAATGTCCAATGAGGGGGTCCGAGGACCCCTTTTACATTTAAGTTGGGGGTCCCGCGACCCTGTAAGTGGAGCGTCTGTGGGGAGCCGTGGGCTGAGAAGCACGAGAAAGTTACCAGCCGCGTGGGAGCCAGCCGCGGTGTTGGATTGGTTGACATTGAGATTTGTTGTGATTTCAACGAATGGGGCGGGGATGTAGCTCAGTCGGTAGCGCGCTGGATTTGTATCCAGTTGGCCGCTGTCAGCGTGAGTTCGTCCCCACGTTCGGCGAGAGATTTATTTCTCAGAGTCAACTTTGTGTGCAGACTCTCCTCGGTGTCCGAACACCCCCGTGTGTATACGCAAGCACAAGACCAAGTGCGCACGAAAAAGATCCTGTAATCCATGTCAGAGTTCGGTGGGTTATAGAAACACGAAAATACCCAGCATGCTTCCTCCGAAAACGGCGTATGGCTGCCTAAATGGCCGGGTAAAAAACGGTCATACACGTAAAATTCCACTCGTGCAAAAAAACCACGAGTGTACGTGGGAGTTTCAGCCCACGAACGCAGAAGAAGAAGAAGATTTCAACCAATCAGGACCCGCGGTTTGTTCTCCCCCGTTTGGATGGCGCCCACTGTTGCTTCAAGCACCTCGGCCCTGGTGTATAGTCTCTAACCAGTTTTCAGGGCGACCACGGGAGGATTGGTGTTTCTCACAAAAAAAAAGGCTCTGAACTTCTTTGCTTTTGCTTCCTGCTTCTTGTTCTTATTTGTATTTTTACTGCACCAAATGACACTTTTAGTATGTTAAGGCCAAAAAAAATAGGTCTGTTTACGGTAACCCGACCGACCCTAGTTTTTAGGCCCGACCCTAATCTTTTTTTTGGATCGTCTGAAAAAAAACCCGCATCCAAAATAGAGCTGTTTGCGCTCAAACAGCAGACGACAGAAGGGAGGTAAGCTCAAAGTACTGTTTATAGTTATGTTGGGCAAAAACAGCGATTGATGAGAAGAAATGAACTGTGAAACATCATAGAGAGGGGAGAAAAAAAAGAAGAAAAAAAATGGAGAAAAAAAAGAAAGAAAAAAAGCCGACCTACCGACCCTATTTTTTCACCCTATGTTACCGTAAACAGACCTCTCTTTTTTTGGGCATAATTTGGATGGGGCATGCAAAGGTGGGTTTTTTCAAAACGCCCCGTAGCGTTGCCAATTCAAGGTGTAATGGCGAAGAAGTCTTTTTGTCATAATTATCTGTATTGGTTTTCAGTGAGTTTTGGGAAATAGTTGTATAGCCCCCTTGTTATAAGAAACTGGTTTAAAGCCTTGTGTGGCTTCTTGTAAAGGATGAAGAAGTTAGTGCCTTGAAGCTTTGTGTCTTATTGATATATATGGCACATTTGTATTGGTTTTAAAGTGAGTGTTTTGTATGATAGTGTCATAGTAGGGTTATTTAGCTATTAATTGTATTTTAGTGTGTGTGTGTGTGTGTGTATGTGTGTGTGTGTGTGTGTGTGTGTGTGTGTGTGCGTGACTGTATGTGTGTTTGTGTGCGTTTGCGCGCGTTGGTGCGTACGTGTGTGTGTGTGTGTGTGTGTATGCGTGTGCGTGTGTGTGTGTGTGTGTAGTTTACTTTTGTACATCGCCGTGAGCTCAAGTGAAAAGGGCCGATTATTGAGAGTTCTTTATTATCATTATTATTTATCTTATTGGAGAAGGTTTCTAGCGAGTTTAATCTCAAGAAGGTTTTTTGTACTATTTGTACTAATTGAATAAATCAATGTGAACAGATGAACGGTTTCATGATACACGCTGTTCTGTGTTTGAGTGCCAATTCTGTTCATCGACTTATTAGTTGTCAGTGCTGGCAATCATCTCTAACACTAGAAGACGACACCTCACATGTGTGTAACGCTACTCCGACCATTAACGTTGGCGTAACAACAATTGGTCCTAAAAATCTTATATTATGAACTTGTCTCTGCAGATAACATAATGAAATTTGCACCTGCATTCCTTAATCATCCAGGTATATATCGCGAAAGTTTTGTGCAAATCGGTGTGTATTCAAGTGGGTAGCACGAACACACACAAACAAAAAAAGTGCGCGAAATCCATGGGGTTTCCTTACCTTAAAAACATCATGTCCCAAATAGTCACTAGAACTGGGGCAGAAAAAACACCTAATGAGCATAGCTATGCAAATAGACGTTTTCCGAAAATAACTCTGTCAGAATTGTTAAACGATGTGGCAGAGTTGGCGCCGCGGAATGTAAGGCAGAAGTGCACGATGCTGACCGTGGCTTTTCCCTGCGATCGGGACGAACAACTAACTCTGATGTTTATGTTTTTATGTCGTGTGCGCCGCTTAAAGACATCGGACACCGACTGACCCAAAAAAATAGATTTCGCTTATATTTTGCCAGTGATATTTTCAGAGCATGTTGAAAAAAGTGTGAAAATATTTTGTTTTTTAAATCAATCGGATAGAATTTATTAAACAAAATATCGAATATAATGACATGCCAAGAATCATATAAATGAGGGTTGGGTAATTGATTGGGGTATATGACCGATCAGTTACAATCGCAGGTCCTTGGGGGCCCGGTAGCTCAATTGGTAGAGCACTGGACTTGTAATCGGAAGGTCGCAGGTTCGAATTCGGACCGGGACGGACACGGGTCAACTTTATGTGCAGACCCAGACACGGAGGCCATGTCCCACCCCCGTGTCACCACAATGGCACGTAAAAGACCTCGGTCTTTCTGCCATAAGTGCAGATGGCTGATACCACCTAAACACGCATACACTTGTGTATCTCGTCAAAAGGCATGAGGGCGTAAAACTCGAATCACATAACCCATACCTTGTCCTTTAATGGCGAAATATTTGTCCTGTAGGACATAAAGCATTCTCTCTTTCTTTCCACAGGACCTTTTTTGGAAGTGCTATTAATCGCTGGTTTACGTTTGTTTTAATTTTTAGTATTTTAACGTGTCTGTTGTGGTCAATCGCTGTCCTCTGTTTTTAATATAACATCCTTTTTTTCGAAAATAACCTGATTGGAGCCACGATTTGCTGCCGATTATTGTTTCGGCGATAGTCGATGGCCCGGGGTGTTCGCTGACAACATGTTTTGGTTGAGGTCACGTACGAAGATTCGGCTTGAGGTACTAAGAGTTTAGACCAACACATGCGCTTTAGCGACCACCGCAAGCATAAGACAAATCGTTGTCGTCCTGTATTTTAAATGAAAGACGCAGTGGCGTAGTGGATAAGACATCGGCCTCCTAACCGGAAGGTCGTGAGTTCACATCCCGGCCGCGGCCGCCTGGTGCGTTAAGGATGGAGATTTGTCCGATCTCCCAGGTCAACTTATGTGGAGACCTTCTAATGCCTTATCCCCCTTTGTGTGTATACGCAAGCTCAAGAACAAGTGCTCACGGAAAAGATCCTGTAATCCATGTCAGAGCTCGGTGAATTATACGACGTAGAGACACAAAAATACCCAGCATGCTTCCCCCAAAATCGGCGTATGCTGACTGAATGGCGGGGTAAAAACGGTCATACACGTACAAATCCACTGGTGCAAAAACATGAGTGAACGTGGGAGTTTCAGCCCATGAACGAAGAAGAAGAGAAGAATAGAAAGACGCGCCAACGACTGCACCTACAGTGATCCACAGTTACAGGACGGTGCAGGTTCACCAGAAAACGGCTTAATTTGTGCAAGACATTCAAACACAGGACCAGACAACTTAGTTGAGCTTACATAAAACAAAATGCGTATGCAGTTCTGGCCTCGTAAATATTGTTCCTCTGATCAAAATAGAGAACGGAATGACATTTTGTTTTACCCCAGAAATCTGATACTCTGCTGAAATCCAGTTTTAAAGCTTTACTGAAACAGAAGTACGACATTTGACTAATATAAAATGTAAGAAAGTTCAACAAAAATGGATCTCTACATCTTACCTCGCTTTCTGATTAAACTCGCAACTGTCTTCTGACTTACATACAATAAGAAGTGATCTTATTCGACCCCAGACAAGCAAGATATTATATTCTTCTTTATTGTGGTAATTTTAAGAAAACTGAAACTTCACTGGTATCAAAGTTCAACACTTTAGCAATAAAGTTTAAGTGAGCTCAAAAACGCTGACTAGATTTCACAGCACACCCCGCCTTTTCATGCCAAAAATCTCGTAAAACGTGTTCTCTGACGTAGACAAGACCTTATTTTTGTTTCGAATTGAAAACGTTATTTATCACTTTCTCGCTAAAAATACAGTGCAAACACTTATCACAAGTATCACATTACAAAACTTGACCAATAAAATTTAAATGAGTTAAACATAAGAATAAACAGACGATTAAATGTTACACCCTATCCGTATTTCCTGTCGAAATTCTCGTAAATATCGTACCTTGACGAGTAATTGTATATACAGTACGACTTTATTTTTGTCTCGACCCGAAAAAGATATTCACCCCTTTGTCGATGAAAACAAAATGCAAAAATCTTCAATGGTATCAAAATACAAAACTTGACCAGAAAGTTTTAAGTGAATTAACTTCTTCTTCTTCTTCTTCTTCTTCCTCTGCGTTCGTGGGCTGAAACTCCCACGTACACTCGTGGGTGTTTTTTTGCACGAGTGGAATTTTACGTGTATGACCGTTTTTTACCCCGCCATTTAGGCAGCCATACGCCGTTTTCGGAGGAAGCATGCTGGGTATTTTCGTGTTTCTATAACCCATCGAACTCTGAATTGGATTACAGGATCTTTTTCGTGCGCACTTGGTCTTGTGCTTGCGTGTACACACGGGGGTGTTCGGACACCGAGGAGAGTCTGCACACAAAGTTGACTCTGAGAAATAAATCTCTCGCCGAACGTGGGGACGAACTCACGCTGACAGCGGCCAACTGGATACAAATCCAGCGCGCTACCGACTGAGCTACATCCCCGCCCTAAGTGAACTAACAAACAAGTCGCGTAAGGCGAAATTACTACATTTAGTCAAGCTGTGGAACTCACAGAATGAAACTGAACGCACTGCATTTTTTCAAAATGACCGTAGTCCGCCGCTAGTGCAAAAGGCAGTGAAAGTGACGAGCCTGTTTAGCGCGGTAGCGGTTGCGCTGTGCTGCATAGCACGCTTTACTGTACCTCTCTTCGTTTTAACTTTCTGGGCGTGTTTTTAATCCAAACATATCATATCTATATGTTTTTGGAATCAGGAACCGACAAGGAATAAGATTAAGTTAGTTTTAAACCGATTTCGGAAATTTAATTTTTATCATAATTTTTATATTTGTAACTTTCAGAGCTTGTTTTTAATCCGAATGTAACATATTTATATGTTTTTGGAATCAGAACATGATGAAACATAAAATAAAAGTAATTTTGGATCGTTTTATAAAAAAAATAATTTTAATTACAATTTTCAGAATTTTAATGACCAAAGTCATCAAATAATTTTTAAGCCTCCATGCTGAAATGCAATACCGAAGTCCGACCTTTGTCGAAGATTGCTTGCCCAAAATTTCAATCAATTTTATTGAAAATTGAAGGTGTGACAGTGCCGCCTCAACTTTTACAAAAAGTCGGATATGACGTCATAAAAGACATTTATAAAAAAAATGAAAACAAGAAGGGCAAAGCCCATACGACTCACATGCTTGACCTTGACCTTTACATGACCTTGACCTTCAGGGTCAAGGTCAAATAACTAAACCTAGCAATGACATCATACACTAAGAACTGCTTTACACATTTTTCCTACCAAAATACATGTGACCTTGATCCAAGGTCAAGGTCATCCAAGGTCATGCAACACAAAGCTGTTAATTCAAGACATAGGAAGTACAATGGTGCTGATTGGCTCTTTCTAC
>NC_090252.1:44867839-44877839 GCF_037325665.1 Littorina saxatilis
TTATACCTGAGGCATCTATTCATTTGAAAATATACCAAGGTTTTTTGACCTTCTTGCAAAGAGTCAAATACAACCCCAAAAAATCACAAATTATGTTTTATCATTGTCTTGGGGTGATAACGTAACACTTGCTCAGCCTCACATACGGTCCTGCGCGTGAACTAATTACGTCAAAAACCTACATGGTAGTCTATTGGTTTAAGCGTGTTTTTATTAATTTCTTGTATACATGTTTTATACAGTAACAACATTAAGAACGTTAACAAGCAGACTGCTTATGGACACGTTCCAAAACTAATAATCAATACACATTCTGATAACAAGACATGGCGAACAAGCGATAACTTCAACCCTTTTCTTTCAAAATATTTCATAATATTTTATTCAAATAAAGAGAGAGAGAGAGAGAGAGAGAGAGAGAGAGAGAGAGAGAGAGAGAGAGAGAGAGAGAGAGAGAGAGAGAGAATGCTTTGCTACATCTATTGCTGTCACTGTTAATATAATATCAGCCGAAGCGATCAGTTGACATAACGTAATCTTGTACAGCAGAAAATATTTTCGTATTTAAAGATATAGTTAAGTCAGTATTGCCAAACAAAAGTGTTTTGCAATCCAGAGCGTACGTTGGTAGACTATTGAATAAAATGGTTCTATGTTCTTTAAATTTTGGACAATGTAACAAAAAGTGTTCAGCGTCTTCCGGGCGTACTCCACACGTGCATTCTAAATTATCAGAGAGGTGTCGGTTAACAAGGTCTTGTTGCAAATCGCTCATATTCAGTCTATTAAGTTCGACGCGAGGGAGAATTCTTTGTCTCTTGGTTAATTTACGTCATGACATTGTGTTTGATTACGTCAGAACGCGATCACGTGAAATTTTGACTACATTTTCGTGTGAGATGCGAACTAACAAAATGTATAAAATGTCGTTGGCTGGCAACACTAAAGGTTTGTGTAATAGAGGTTTGGCATCTATAGATGTGTAAATGGTTTGACTGTTTATATCATAATCTGTGACAAAAAGACAAATCGTTGCTTCAGCAAAACTGTGACCTGCACTGCATCTTTAACATTCGTAATCTTTCCAACTACATGCACCATACTCATATAGGTCATTTGGAATTAAGCTCACACACACACACGCTAGCACGCACACACACACACACACACACACACACACACACACGCACGCACACACACACACACACACACACACATACACACACACACGCTAGCACGCACACACACACACACACACACACACACACACTCGCACACACGCACGCATACACACACACACACACTCGCACGCACGCACGCATACACACACACACACACAGGCACACACACACACACACACTCGCACGCACGCACGCATACACACACACACACACACACACACACTCGCACGCACGCACGCACGCATATACACAGACACACACAGACACACACACACACTCACACACACGCGCGCGCACACACCCACACACACACACCCACACATACACACACATACACACACCCACAACAACAACAACAATCAACAACAACACTTTACGCAGCGTTCGAAGGGAAATAAGCATATTGTGGTCTTGCCGAGTTCTGCTGCGGTCTTTCCCCTTTGAAGGGACTCTTCATTCTTTTAAAGACATGAATAGGACATGTCGACAACGATTGACTCCAAAAATCGAGTTCGCTTATGGTTTGCGTGTAAAATCGTCATTCGGCTAAGGACTGTTTTGGTTACTTTTTGGCGTCACGTTAGCAAACACATTTTTCTGATATATTTTAACACCACAACACTAAATCTAAAGTCGTGGGGCAATATTCCAAACCATCGGTGAGAAAAACGTTGGTTTGTGTGTATGTTTTCCTTCTTTGGCGTTACTATTCTCGTTCAGAGGGTTGGGTTCATAAAACGGACATAAAACTTGAACCGCTTGACAGAAATTCTATAACTGTAAATCAGTCGAAAGGGAAGGCATTCATGTACATGTTTGTGAGTTCACGCGCACACATAGACACACACAAAGACACACACAAAGACACACACAAAGACAATCCTACCCACCCACCAACCCACCCACACACACACACCCACACCCACACACACACACACACACACACACACACACATATCTATATATCTATATATATATATACGACTTGTGTCTGTCTGTGTGTGTGTCTGTGTGTCTGTGTGTGAGTTCGCGATGCACGGCCAAAGTTCTCGATGGATCTGCTTCAAATTTGGTGGGCATATTCAGGTAGACCCGGTACAGGACACAACCTGGTCGATATTTCAACACGTGCTCTCAGCGCGCAGCGCTGAACCGATTTTGGTTCCACCTCAGCTATTTTGGTTCCACCTCAGCTACCCGGGCCCCCATACCGACACACCAAAGCCAAAGTTCTCGGTGGATCTTTTTCAAATTTGGACACCGTATTCAGCTACACCCCGGACACAATATCATCGATGAGATATTTCAAGCAGCGCTGAACCGAATTTGGTTTTTGTGTTCATTTCACCATTATAAGTAACTCTTCCTTATCTTCTCATCTTCTCCATGTTTTCAGCGTTTACCTCCCTTCCTTCGTATGGTGCACTTTTGTATGAAGGGGGCATCTTCGGATATTCCCGGCGTTCTGTTACTATTTTTAGAAGGTCACCGCAGTGTCCAGAACGTAAATTGGACCCGTAAATTATCCTCACTGTAAAAGTGCAAAGGTCGAATCAATTTATAGCCACGCGAAAAATACACTGTCATCTATCTCTCTATAGATACGGCTTCTCTGTGTTTGTGTGTGTGTGTGTGTGTGTGTGTGTGTGTGTGTCTCTATGTGAGCAACACCTGTGCATTGTTCAGTTCTGTTTGTGATGTGGTCTGGCGGCTTTTGTGTAATTTTATGTACTGGCCTTCCTTTGAGAAGCCATAACAGTTCAAAAGGGCTTAGAGATAAGCTCTAACTTGCTCAGTCCTGTTTGAGTGGAGTTCGCCTCCAAAGGTGATTAACACGGTTACATTCGTCGACAAGGATGGGACTCGATATGGTCAGGAATGGCATTATGGCCACTGAATCATTTTCGTGCTGTTCCCATTCCACGAATCTGGGAGGGACCTAAGCTTGGCGGGTCCATTGTTCGGACCCGGCAAAGCCGGCGTACGGCTCTAAGTACTTCTTCCCGGCGAAGCCGGCTACCTGGCGAAGCGGGTATTCATTCTAGTATATATATACGACTTGTGTCTGTCTGTGTGTCTGTCTGTGTGTCTGTCTGTGTGTCTGTCTGTGAGTTCGCGATGCACGGCCAAAGTTCTCGATGGATCTGCTTCAAATTTGGTGGGCATATTCAGGTAGACCCGGGACAGGACACAACCTGGTCGATATTTCAACACGTGCTCTCAGCGCGCAGCGCTGAACCGATTTTGGTTCCACCTCAGCTACCCGGGCCCCCATACCGACACACCAAAGCCGCTACACCACATCACAACGCCAAAGTTCTCGGTGGATCTTTTTCAAATTTGGACACCGTATTCAGCTACACCCCGGACACAATATCATCGATGAGATATTTCAACACGTGCTCTCAGCGCGCAGCGCTGAACCGATTTTGGTTTTTGTGTTCATTTCACCATTATAAGTAACTCTTCCTTATCTTCTCCAGTGTTTTGCGTTTATCTCCCTTCCTTCGTGTGGCTTCAATCCATATTCCCGTTTGTAAGTTACTATTTTTAGAATGTCACTGCGCTGTCCACAACGCTTCCCTTGCACCCGTAAGTTGTTCTTACTGTCAAAGTGAAAAGGTCGAATCAATTTATAGCCACGCGAAAAATACACTCTCACCTATCTCTATATATTTATAGATATAGATATACATATATACGGCTTCTCTGTGTGTGTGTGTGTGTGTGGGCAAAAACCTGTGTATTGTAGAGTTCTGTTTGTGATGTGGTCTAGCGGCTTTTGTCTGTCTGTATGTTCTGGCATTTGAGAAGCCACAGCAGATAATATAGGGCTAAGAAATAAGCTCTAAAATTCTCAATCCCGTTTGACAGGACTTCGCCTTCAAAGGTGATTGTGGTGAACCGCCACGCTGTCTGTCTCTGTCTCGCGATTCACCCCGGCGAATTCACCATTCCCAGTAACTCTTCCTTATCTTCTCCAGTGTTTTGCGCCTTCGTGTGGCTTCAATCCATATTCCCGTTTCTAAGTTACTATTTTTAGAATGTCACTGCGCTGTCCACAACGCTTCCCTTGCACCCGTAAGTTGTTCTTACTGTCAAAGTGAAAAGGTCGAATCAATTTATAGCCACGCGAAAAATACACTGTCACCTATCTCTATATATTTATAGATATACATATATATATACGGCTTCTCTGTGTGTGTGTGTGTTTGTGTGTGTGTGTGGGCAAAAACCTGTGGATTGTAGAGTTCTGTTTGTGATGGGGTCTAGCGGTTTTTGTCTGTCTGTATGTTCTGGCATTTGAGAAGCCATAACAGATAATATAGGGCTAAGAAATAAGCTCTAAAATTCTCAATCCCGCTTGACAGGACTTCGCCTTCAAAGGTGATTGTGGTGAACCGCCACGCTGTCTGGCTCTGTCTCGCGATTCACCCCGGCGAAGCCGGGTATTCCTCTAGTATATATATATATATATATATATATATACACACACACACACACACACACACACACACACACACACACACACACACACACACACACAAGTAAACATCAATTTCTGTAACAGAAAAGCGTGAGACACTTACAGTTGTTCTAACCCCATTGCAAAATAAAAGTTATTTACAATAAAACACGTTAAGAGTATACACATGAAAAAGGTGTGTAGATGATTTAAATATCACACTGTTAGAAAAAGAGATCGATGAATAGTCATTGAATCGATTGCCAAATACCTGTGTCACACACACAAAAAAGGTTTTGGGGATTTAACAATAACAATCACAGGGACGCCAATATAGAGATCGACAAATAGATAGATAGATCTCATGCATGCTGGACACGATATACTAGATTCTAAGACGGGGATATAGCTCAGTTGGTAGTTTGTATTCAGTTGGCCGCTGTCAGCGTGAGTTCGATCCCAGGTTCGGCGGAAATTTATTTCAGAGTCAAATTTGTGTGCAGACTCTCTTCGGTGTCCGAACTCAACCCCCCCCCCCCCCCCCCCCCCCCCCCGTGTACACTACATTGGGTGTGCACGTTAAAGATCCCACGATTGACAAAAGGGTCTTTCCTGGCAAAATATGCTTAGGCACAGTTAATAATTGTCTACCTATACCCGTGTGACTTGGAATAATAGGCCGTGAAAGGTAAATATGCGCCGAAATGGCTGCAATTACTGGCCGTATAAAATTTCTTATTCCCCCCTCTGCTTCTTTACCTCTGTAAACTTGTAGAGCTAGTTATTTTTCGATAATGACCCAGCAACCAAACAAATAACGAGCCAGCAACAGCCTGAATCCTCGATAGTGCAATGGGTTGAGAAGCTGTTCTGTTTTGGTACTACTTTTGCGACTGAAAAGTTCCGAACGCTCTATACGTACGAAATATACATCTCTGGAGCAAACAATACAAACATACCGCATTTAAATTAACAACTACAGGCCTGAACACATGAATCTCCATATAAAATCCATGAGTTAGGTTGTTTTCTGAATCTAGATCTGCCGTGCACACACCGTTCATCACAAGCAGATTCCCAAGGCAAGTAACTCATACTCTTGCCGACAAGAGTAGTTCCCCTTCTTTTAACGCAGTTTCTTCGACAACACTGACTGCAATCCGACGGTCAGTTTTCAACAATATTTCATTTTATAAACAGATCACACGCAACCAAATGCACACATCTCATCAATTTAAACAACATAAAGCGGTTTCATACACTATTTTCCCCAGAAAACTGAACTTCATACAGTAATTAACGTTGGAACACGGGTGCAAAAGTTCGTCTGCTAGTCCTATTTGACGAAAGAACATTATCCGAAACGATACTAAAACATAAACAGAACACACAATATCTGCCTTTACCGCCACAGCAGAATAACAGCATATCTGTGTACTTGATTTTAGTCTAAAACAGGGAAACTGACAAGAAGTGTTAACAGAATGGAATGATTTGCACGGAACTATACAACCGCGCATTAATCGATCGCCTGCGCAGGTTGACTGGTTGAGTGATTCGGATTCGATCAAACTTTCGCACAAAAACTCCTGTTTTCTTTGAATAACTGAAGAAAGGAGGAATAAAGAGGTTACACACCTCGTCTCAGTGATTATTAAAAATAATGGTCTCAGTTCGCGGTCATGAAAAAGCTCGCTGAAGCTCGCATTTTTCATGATCCGCCAACTTCGACCATTATTTTTAATAATCACTGAGACTCGGCATGTAACCTCTACATCTCACACGGCATCCCACTGCAGAGCGCCTAGAACTGTACCCACGGAATATGCGCGATATAAGCCTCATTGATTGATTGATTGATTGAAGACGTATGTGCTTATACCTTTTCGTTTTGCAGTTTTCTCGGAACCGATCTAAACACACACACACACACACACACACACACACACACACACACACACACACACACACACACACACACACACACACACACACACACACACACACATACACACATACACACACATACACCCATACACACACACATACACACACACACACACACATACACTCACACACACACACACACACACACACACACACACACACACACACACACTCATACACCCATACATACATACACCACACCCTCATCTCGATTCCTAGTCAATGTTAAATCATTTAGTCATAACTTGACTAAATGTTAAGAGGAGGTACAATTCTCCCAGGGCGTTGAAGCATTCGTGGATTCAATGAAGCCGTGTTGCAATGTGTGCATACGTGTATGTCGTTTCAAAGGACACCAACAACACAGCGTTGCTTTCAATAGCGTAAGAGGCTATAGATCAACATGAGCTTCCCTTTTCAAAAAAAAAGGTTCTTTCCCTTTCAAAGATTTCTTTCTTTACCTCCAAGCGTGCTGTTACTTGCAAAAGATTAGAGCAAGTGTTTGCATGGACAAGAAGTATATTTTCACAATCAAACCCCTCATTCTGTTGCAGACCGTTCCTGAAGAAAGTTGACTGACACTGTGCAGTCTGAAGAACCTACACATCTACCAACAAGGTAATACTACATCTGATTTTGTTTTAACATTACGCAGGCTTCAAATGACTTTAGATTTTGTGTGTTTTATAAATTATGTCTTAGCACAAAGTTCTGAAAATGTGAAGACAATGCATTGAGTAGTGGAATATGCCGTATTTAGTCCCATTATCCGGCGCGCTTAAACGGCCTAAATGAATCGCTTTTTTGAGGGCTTCTAAGAAAAAACACCTACATTTTTCAGCTTGCCTTATTGTCATTGTTAGACAAGATACGTGAACAAAACTGTCTGTTTTGGATACGCATTGGATTGTTCTTTGTAGTCGCAGGCACAACTTGTTGAGTTTTTATCTGATATTTGTGTCGATTCAAACGCGGGAACCTTGGTGTTGTGAATTTATTATTTGGTGGTGTCTGTGTTCTCTGTTCAACTGTGCAGACACTATACTTTATGTAGAATTAATCTGTTTGCTGAATCTTCTTCTTCTTGTCGTTCGCTGTTTGTTTGCTGAATAAGATAGACACAAGAATTGAATCCCCGATCACATAACCAGCTTTACAATAAACGGCCTCATCACAAATATCTGCACTCAATTAAACGCATCTGCTGGGTAGTATAGTAACACACAGCACGTTTCCAAAACTACCAAATAGCCTATAATGTTTAAAAAATATGCCAGCTGACAAACCATTAGGAAGGCCCATGGTGACAAATAATCAAGTGACTATTACAAAATGTACAGACAAATTCTTCAGTTAGGCTACATCAAACATTATTGTATAAAGGTATGATGTTCATCCCACACGTATGGCACACATCTGTCTATCTAACGGATGAAGCAGCATTTTTCCTATTTTGTGAAACAGGCATTTGCAGATCTTATCTTGTATACTATACAGGACTGGGTGGCCGAGTGGTAACGCACTTGCGCTCGGAAGCGAGAGGTTGCGTGTTCAGGCCTGGGTCAGGCCGCAATTTTCTCCCCCCTTTCCTAACCTAGGTGGTGGGTTCAAGTGCTAGTCTTTCGGATGAGACGAAAAACCGAGGTCCCTTCGTGTACACTACATTGGGGTGTGCACGTTAAAGATCCCACGATTGACAAAAGGGTCTTTCCTGGCAAAATTGTATAGGCATAGATAAAAATGTCCATCAAATACCCGTGGGACTTGGAATAAAGTAAAAAAAATTCCATCTCACACGGCATTAAGTCTCAGGAAACATGAATACACGCATGCAGGAAAAAAAAATATGGGTAGCGCCGTATGTATGGCGGCTCGCTTTCCCCGGGGAGAAAGCAGCCCGAATTTCCATGAGGGTAACCTCACTGGACTGTAAATCTTATCCATCCATCCATCCATACTACATCTTATAATTGACACATGCACACAAACAGTAAAATATAAATATGGAAACTCATATATACTGTACATGGCCAGTAAATGGGCAGAACATGAAAACAATGTATACGAAAGACAGGGGATGAGATCACTTAAAGTTCCAAAACTATTGTGGGTACCTTACTTCGGTCCAGTATAACATTGTTATATTTTGTCACACATTTCGCACAACATCATTAATGGTCATCAAATTGAAAATGCTTGTTTAGAAAATAAATCCAAAAACAAAGAGACTGCCAACATTCCAAAATTCAGATTTAAAAAAAAAAAGAAAGGTAAGTTGTTGGAACGTTTGTTATTGACAACACAACGAATTATAGACGGTAGAAATAAGAAGAAGAAGGAAGAAAAGTTTTAAAAAAACGTACCATTATTTTTGTTTTGCCGCGGTAGTCATTTTTGTTGCTGGAATAACATCAAGGAAAGTCACTAGACAGTTCTGCAAAACAATTGTTCATGAGTTGTTTCCCGTTGATCGTATATTGAGGTGTTCCAAGTTTGCCGACTGTTCCGGGATTGGCGACTTTCCCTTACTTCCATGACGCTTATTTAATGTATGTTCGTGAACACACGGTTTGCCAATTGCTTCACCAATGTATGTACAGCCTGTTCCAAAAGAAACGCAACCAACCTGTTTGCAAAATCAAAGTGCAAAATTTATTTAGCAAATAATATTTCATGAAGTTACATACGTGATGACATAGGGACAACTCAAGTTTCAACTGAGCTGGCAATACAGTAGAAACTGAATAGCAGTGACTTCTTCAGCTGGACTGACGGCAGAATGCCTCGTTTGTCTAAAAATGAAAGAGAGCGTGCTATTGGAATGCTTGCCGCTGGCCAAACGGCCCAAACAGTCAGTCAGGTCATGAATGAAATATGTAACTTCATGAAATATTATTTGCAAAAGAAACGCTGGTAGAGGACACATCCGCTATTAAACGCAGAAAAGACAGCTGCGTCAGAAAAGGGACATAAATTGTGCTCATTGTTTTCCACTTTTATTGTTAAACCTGTTTTGTTCCACATGTTGTGATTTGGAAATGTACCAAAAATGAAATATGTAACTTCATGAAATATTATTTGTGAAATAAATTTTGCACTTTGATTTTGGAAACAGGTTGGTTGCGTTTCTTTTGGAACAGGCTGTATATGTTGATCATCACATTGTTTGATTTATTCATTCAATCATTCATTCAGTATTCTACTTGTCTTTTGTCCCCATTTTTTTAACGGAAGTATTAAATAAAGGTTGTATTACTTCGAACGAGTGCTCGCAATTTTGTTTTCGTTTATTGCAGGTTGCAACAAGATGGGACCTTTTGCATTGCTGTCTGCCATTATCATTTTTTCAGGTAACACAATTAAAATACATGAATATTTAACAACTACATGCCGTTTTATTTCATGG
>NC_090252.1:44882839-44885339 GCF_037325665.1 Littorina saxatilis
CTGTGCGCGCTGAACCGATTTTTGTTTTTTTTTTGTTTTGTTTTTTGTTGTCGGGATCCACTTCCAGTAACTCTTCCTTATCTTCTCCAGTGTTTTCAGCCGCGATTATCTCCCTTCCTCCGTGTGGCGTCAATCCATATTCCCGTTACTACGTTACTATTTTTAGAAGGTCACTGCACGTTACTATTTTTAGAAGGTCTCCAGTGTTTTGCGCGTTTATCTCCTTTCCTTCGTGCGCCGGCGAAGCCGGCGTACACCCGGCAAAGCCGGGTCCCAGGCGCAGCCTGGTATTCGGCTCTACTTCTTCCCGGCGAAGCCGGTACCCGGCGAAGCGGGTAATCATCTAGTTTACAATATTGTGTCTGTTTTCTATGTTTGACATTTTTAGTGTGTGTAATCCACGCGGTTACCTATTTTTAATTTGCTATTCACGGGGTCAAGGTTTACTTGTTGATATACCATGATTCCTTGATCAATTGTTTATATTTTTGGTTAGAATGCTTGTATTCTCTTTTTAGGGAGAAACTTGAAACTGTTTTTACTCATTTGTGTTGTACTCGAATATAATCATTGTAGTTCTTAGTACTTATTGTTCTGTTATAATCTGTACAGGTTGGTCTTTGGCTAGTTGAAAGAATAAACAAAAGTTCCAACATGACAACTGCTTGAGCGAATCCTCCCACATGTGTTGCATAACATAGAATAAGAAAAGATACACACGACATAACATCGAACGACAAAAGACACGACATAATCTATACTACCCGTCATAAAACAAACTGCTCAGGAAGACTGGGTTGGCCGACACCAACCATTCCAGCCCCCCACCCCCCCCCCCTCCCCCCCTCAGAGAAACAGACAACAGAGAAAGAGAGACGGAGAAACAGAGAGAAGAACGAAGACAAATAGACAAAACTACAACAGAAGATGGTTTCAAGCGTACATCCAAGCGAGGCAAAGAAAAGCAATGATAAGTAACATTTATTTCAAAATCGACAAGGGTTATAAATCACACGTATAATTAAAATCCAATCAAACATATCATATGATACCCAAACACTCCACATTGTAATGTTAACATGACTTAAACAAGTTGGATCTTCAACTAGTTAGACAAATTCAAAAAGATTGTTCTACACAAGTGTTTACTTGGCAGTATAAACAAGGAAAAACACAAACAAAAACAGGTGAGCTTTATAAACACCTCACTATTAATGACCAGTGGCAGAAGTGCATTAATTAGAAGTAGCAAATCCCCATTACATCCAGTCGACACGCCGTGATACAATCGCCCCTTGGGATATTAAAAAAAGCCGATGTTACTAAATGTTGAAGATTTAGTTCGGGACGACGACACTCTATGGGCGGTTCACTATATAATAAACGGAGGCAAGCGGTTAAACCGGGCGTCGACAGAGCCAAGGAAGGTGGATACTAACTTGTAGATCATATACCTGTGCCAGTAAATATATTCCGTTGATGTCAAAGTCAATATTAAACTCGAATGTGAAGGCTTATGTTTTGAAAAAAAAGTTGTGTATATAGGAAGGAAAGAAGATTTCATATGGTCCTGTGAGGTTACCCTCATGGATTTCTTCTTTCTTCTTCTTCTTCTGATTTCGTGGGCTGAAACTCCCACGTACACTACGTGTTTTTTGCACGAGTGGAATTTTACGTGTATGGCCGTTTTTACCCCGCCATTTAGGCAGCCATACGCCGCTTTCGGGGGAAGCATGCTGGGTATTTTCGTGTTTCTATAACCCACCGAACTCTGACATGGATTACAGGATCTTTTTCGTGCGCACTTGGTCTTGTGCTTGCGCGTGTACACACGGGGGGTGTTCGGACACCGAGGAGAGTCTGCACACAAAGTTGACTCTGAGAAATAAATCTCTCGCCGAACGTGGGGACACCCTCATGGACAATCGGGCTGCTTCCACAATACATTGGGAAAGCGAGCTTCTATATGTACAGCGCTACCAATTTTGTTTTCTTTTTCCTGCATGCGTGCTTTCATGTTTCCAAGCGCTGAGACTTTCGCTGTGAACTGGTTCTTCTTCTTTGTTCTTCTTTTCGATCACTCAGACCTTTGGTTCTTTATCGTGCGCATGCATGCACACGGGGATGTTCGGACACCGAGGAGAGTCTGCATGCACACGGGGATGTTCGGACACCGAGGAGAGTCTGCATGCACACAAGTGACTCTAGAAAATAAATCATTTTTGTGGGGGATCGAGCCCACGCCGAAAGCGATAACTGGTTTGGAAGCCAGCGCCAACACCGACAGAGCTATCTCCCCGACCAGTGTCCTCCGTAACACGCCTTTTTCTATCCAAGACATGCAGATGGGAGCTCCTTGTTCATTGTGACACCATCTTCGCGTTACCATGGTGATCCCCCTTGATCTATTTTTAGCTCGACTTGCCTCACCGTCAAGGTATACAACTCTTCCACAGGCCATGAAACCATGAAGGAGTTGTTTCCGAACATCCTTTCTTAG
>NC_090252.1:44890339-44912839 GCF_037325665.1 Littorina saxatilis
AACCAGTATACCGTGTAATTCTCAAGGGTTACCCCCCGCCCGCTATCATCCCGCCCCCACCCCCCCCCCCCACCCCCCACACACACACTAACCCTGCCCCCTGCTGTGCAAGGCCAGTTCAGTGCCTGGTGATCACATGTAGCAAGCACATAATGCCAGTGATATTACAGACTCTCTATCGCTCCTATGAGGAGAAGAAATGAAGAAGAAAAAGTTAACCGGACAGTTCAGGAAATTTCTAGAAGCAAAGGGAGGTAACTCTTACTTTGTATACATTGAAGGGAGGTATCTTCTCTTCTAATGCAGGCACGCCTGATCAGTCTTTACAGAATATATAGAGTCGATGTTAGACCTGGTTTTCAAGTATCTAGAATTTTCCTAAGAAAAGGAGATAACTCAAGTCAAAAAGTTATTTTTCAGCAAAAAGAGTGTGTTGATGGTGATGCTTTCACACTGTCAGTCCCAGCCTTTTAATCCAAATGTATGAGCTCACACTTTCATCTATCGCTTATTCTCATTGGAATAAGATTCTAGAAGTTTCTGAGAGAGAGGGAAGATCAGAAACACCCGGGCGAAGCCGGGCCTGACTGCTAGTACATATAATAAAAGAGAGTGTCTGTCTGTGTGTGTGTCTGTCTGTCTGTGGTCGCCATACCTCTGAGATGGCAAGAGGCAGGAACAAGATAGTGTGCACGTACACTCCCTAGGTGCCGCAGATGTGCACCTGGGTTTTAGTTTCTTGATTCATTGTTTCCTTTCTCAGATTATGGACCTCCCATTTATTGAATACAGCCTATATGGTGCAAGACCAGTTCAGTGCCTACTGTTCACCTGTAGCAAGCACATCATGCCAGTGATATTAGAGACTCGCTATTGCTCCTATGAGGGGAAGAAATGAAGAATGAAAAATTAACTGGACAGTTCCGGAAATTTCTAGAAGGTAAGGGAGATAACTCTTTTTTGTCTGTGGTCGCCATACCTCTGAGATGGCAAGAGGCATGAACAAGATAGTGTGCACGTACACTCCCTAGGTGCCGCAGATGTGCACCTGGGTTTTAGTTTCTTGATTCATTGTTTCCTTTCTCAGATTATGGACCTCCCATTTATTGAATACAGCCTATATGGTGCAAGACCAGTTCAGTGCCTACTGTTCACCTGTAGCAAGCACATCATGCCAGTGATATTAGAGACTCGCTATTGCTCCTATGAGGGGAAGAAATGAAGAATGAAAAATTAACTGGACAGTTCCGGAAATTTCTAGACGGTAAGGGAGATAACTTTTTTTTGTATCCAAACAAAGGAGGTAAAGCTAATGATAATGGGATAGCGAGCGTCTTAAATTGCTACAGGGCTCCGCTTACTCCCGGGCGAAGCCGGGCTTAACTGCTAGTAAATACATATATATACAAACGTAAAACAATTACAAAAGATAAGCATGACAGTAAAAACAAAAAATTAAAAAGGCAGAAAAACTATTCACAGGACTATATACACGTTGTTGGCTATACATACATTCTTGCGTTATGAAACACTGATGCTTTATGGACAGATATGATCAATATGAAAATAATCAGAACGAAGTCTTCCATCGCTGTGACTTTTCGTAATTTGACATTAAATGTAATGAGGTGTTTTTTGAAAGTATTGAGACTTGTTGGGACTCGAGAGAGATTCAGAGAGCGAACACACACACACACACACACACGCACACACGCACGCACGCAAACACACACACACACACACACACACTCACACACACACACAAACACAAGCACACAGACTCTCTCTCTCTCTCTCTCTCTCTCTCTCTCTCTCTCTCTCTCTCTCTCTCTCTCTCTCTCTCTCTCTCTCTCTCTCTCGTTGTAAGGAACAGCCGTAAGAAAATACCATAATTAAGGACCTTATGCTATTACACTTCCGTTATAAAGTTTTCTAGTTCGAGTTCTCTCCACACAACACTCCCTCACAACATCCCTCAATATTTTTTTTATCTCACCGTTGAAGCTGGAGCTCAACAGCGATAGATCAGACTCCAACATCTCCACAGACTCAGTCATCTTGTACTCCAAACGACGAACATTTGTCATCACTTCGTCACTCTGTGCGTCGACATACTGCGTCATGTTTTCGTCCTTTGAGTCGACATACTGCGTCAAATGTTCATTTTGTGCGTCGACATAGTGCGTCAGGCTGGCCATTTGTGTCTGCGTGTCGTTCAATTCTTTCTTGATGACTATGTTCTCTTCTTTGATGACGCCGTTCTCTTCTTTGATGACGCTGTTCTCTTTTTTGATGACGCTGTTCTCTTCTTTGATGACGTTATTCTCTTCTTTGATGACGCTGTTCTCTTCTTTGATGACGTTGTTCTCTTCTTTGATGACTCTGTTCTCTTCTTCGATGACTCTCTGTCCTACCTCCAGCAGGGTCAGCCTGACCTTCGTCTCATCGACAAGGACACTCGCCGCTACGGCCGTGTTACCATGGTGATCGTCGCTAACGCAGACGTCAGGCAGAAACTGTTCTGGGATGCTACAGGTGTAGTTGCCTCCTTCCACGGGTGGGGGGAGGGTCAGTTGAAAATGGCCGTTACTGTAGTCCTTGGATTGCGTGGTGTCTCCCTCTGGCGTCTGTGACAGTCAAAAACGAACAATAGAATGATACTGTGGGTTGTTGAAGTATTTCGGACTGAGCGAGTTCAACTACCAACAAGTCGCGTGAAGCGATATAAAAACATTTAGTCAATCTGTAGGCATCAAACTAAAAGATCAACTCAAAAAAACAGTCATCGGCGAGACTACATTCAGATGGTCTCGGCTAACCATAACCGAAGACCGAGACGGGTCACGCTCGTCTCCGTGAAGCATGCGAACATTATATTCAACCTATTTTCTTACATTCTGAGCGCGTTTTTAAAGTAAACAAAACATTAACAGCTATTGTGCAATAGGGTCCGATATTTAGACGAGACAAGTATAAGCATTATACTTGTTCGAGTCTAAATATCGGACCCTATTGCTACGCTGAAAACACAATAGCGATGATATAGCTGTTCTGACCTTGATTTGTTGTTCCAAACTTACAAAATGACAGTTTTTGCGTCGATGCGTTGATCTCAGGTTTTGATAGCAGACGCCGTTTCTTATGCGCATTAGTTTTGCGCAGGCGCCACACTGACTTTGGAAAAAAAATCGATTTGACAACACAGCTGTTAAACAGCTTTTTATTAGTTCATTCGAATACAACAACAAGTCGCGTAAGGCGAAATTACTACATTTAGTCAAGCTGTGGAACTCACAGAATGAAACTGAACGCACTGCATTTTTTCACAATGACCGTAGTCCGCCGCTTGTGCAAAACGGAGTGAAACTGACGAGCCTTGTTCAGCGCGGTAGTGGTTTCGCTGTGCTGCATAGCACGCTTTTCTGTACCTCTCTTTGTTTTAACTTTCTGAGCGTGTTTTTAATCCAAACATATCATATATATATATATCCCATGACCTCCCTTCTTTGTCTCTGTTACTTCAGTATGGGTATATATGTTGTATTTTTATAGCTCAATAAATACATCATGGACTCCAAAAAATATATGATAGTGCAGATTCCGATTTGGGCAAAGGACTACTTTCCTCCCGACCTTTGACCTCGCGCCGAACAATGTGACACATTTGTATGAAGTTCTAAAATCGTATTGCACGGCTCAGAAAACCATATCAGTTGCACGCAAAAATGAATCTCAGAACTGATCTGATGTATGAGATGCAATAAGCAAAAGTTTCTTTCATTATGAAAGCAATGCAGGTCGAAAAAAACGAACATTCAACTTACAAGATAACCAGATGCTAGCGAACCAAAACAAAAACACGAGTAGCCTCCCCTTGCATCGTTAGCAGACGACTTTTGAGAATCTGTCGGTAGTGTGTTTTGGTGTGCGCCTTCAGCTATCAAACATCGGCTGTTTCACGTGTTTTGCGAGCAAGTCTACTCTTTTGCCTGGCTCTGCAGTAAGTCCACATATTTTTCCGTAATCCAGTCATATTCCTTCAAAATGCAATCAATCGGCGGTGACAGACGTGTCGGTCGCGTTTTCCTCACACCCATACCAGTTTAAGTTCATCCATGCAAACACACTCGCAAAACAGTTTATCACGTAGATACATTTTAAATAGGGAGCAAATGGTTAAATCTAAACCTACATATTTGTTCCCTAAAATTTGCTTCTCTGTCAATAAGCCTAATTACACACGTTCGAGAAAAACAACGTGGAATCGATTCTGAATCGAGTAAGCCAAATGGGTCCCAAACCCGTTTCGCCCGTTCTGCCGACCTGAAACGCAAAACAAAAGAATTGTGCGCTTCAACTAAATTAATTTCTATTCGACTTCATTACTTTCTTGCAACTTATGAACCTTTACTTAAAGCTTTTAAATGGTCTGAAAGTAGTGTTACCGCGTACTTATCGATGCACTCATTCGTTTTATTTTTTCAGCGACGGTCACTTAGTTTAAGGTTGCAAAAGGGCTAAGTCTCGCTGGCAACAGTTTTACCCTGCACAGATCGCAACAGTGCCGCTAGTAGTCTACACTTTGTGTTTGATGGTAGAATGGGATATACAGATTACAACACTCGTGGTTTTTTATATGGCTTGTATTTCAGTCAAGACCCAGCGGGAATATCAATCGAGAGCCACTCGCCAGAGGCTCGTGTCTCCCGATGATATTCATCCGCTGGGTCTTGACTGAAATACAAGCCATATAAAAAACCACTCGTGTTGTAACCTATACATATATATATATATATATATATATATATATATATATATATATATGTTTTTGGAATCAGGAACCGACAATGAATAAGATGAAATTGTTTTTAAATCGATTTCTGAAATTTAATTTTGATCATAATTTTTATATTTTTAATTTTCAGAGCTTGTTTTTAATCCAAATATAACATATTTATATGTTTTTTGAATCAGGAAATGATGTAGAATAAGATGAACGTAAATTTGGATCGTTTTATATAAAATAAAAAAAATTATTACAATTTTCAGATTTTTAATGACCAAAGTCATTAATTAATTTTTAAGCCACCAAGCTGAAATGCAATACCAAAGTATGGCCTTTGTCGAAGATTGCTTTACAAAAATTTCAATCAATTTGATTGAAAAATGAGGGTGTGACAGTGCCGCCTCAACTTTTACAAAAAGCCGGATATGACGTCATCAAAGGTATTTATCGAAAAAATGAAAACAATTTCCGGGGATATCATTCCCAGGAACTCTCATGTCAAATTTCATTAAGATCGGTCCAGTAGTTTGGTCTGAATCGCTCTACACACACACGCACAGACAGACACACACACACACTTACACACACGCACACACACACACACACACACACACACACACACACACACACACACACACACCAAGACCCTCGTCTCGATTCCCCTTCTATGTTAAAACATTTAGTCAAAACTTGACTAAATGTAAAAAGAAGTTTGAGTTTTTTTAATTTTAAAGGCATATGTACGCGCTCCCGTGTTTACAAAGTGTAGTTTGCCCATAATCGATGTCAAACGCACCATAAGACCATATAATGACGATATGTCACCATGCGCGGACCATAATACATGCATTACAGCTTGTTCTAGCCTCTGAAAAAGTGAGGATGTCAACAAAGCCGCGGTGTTAGCTCCCTTGCATCAACGTTACATGTGTTGCCAAATCTATAAATAGGACGATCCAGATCAAAATGAAAATTAACATATCTCAACATTGAAGGGGTCCTAGACCACAATATTTTGCAGGGAACTTAATTTAGCATGTCTCCAGCTGTTGGTAAAGCAATTAGCGTGTATAGTCATCGAGTACATATGCCTTTAAACAAGACTACTTATGAAGAAGACCAAAACACAACATAAACGGAAAACTAGAAACAACTGAAGAACTAGGATGCAACAAGGGGAGGTGAAGAAAACAGCTAATCGCGAGCAGACGGCAGCGAAGTTTTCAGTTTGGGTTTGTTTGTTTGTTTGTTTGTTTGTTTGCTTAACGCCCAGCCGACCACGAAGGGCCATATCAGGGCGGTGCTGCTTTGACATATAACGTGCGCCACACACAAGACAGAAGTCGCAGCACAGGCTTCATGTCTCACCAAGTCACATTATTCTGACACCGGACCAACCAGTCCTAGCACTAACCCCACAATGCCAGACACCAGGCGGAGCAGCCACTAGATTGCCGATTTTAAAGTCTTAGGTATGACCCGGCCGGGGTTCGAACCCACGACCTCCCGATCACGGCCTTACCACTAGGCCAACCGTGCCGGTTTTCAGTTTGGGTGAATGGCATTTATACTTGTCTCGTCATGAAGCGAATGTTTCAACCTCAGTTATAGGCGACTACATGAATGTTAGTGACATGGGTTGTACATCAATACTTCAGAGGGGAAGTGGGGTATTTAGTGTGGAGTTACGAGATAAGAAAAGCCGAATGCGAAAGTTTGTGTCAGTCGGCAACTGACACAGGCACACAAAAACGGCTGTTCCGTTTTACTCCCCTGTTTGTACTACATCTTTCGACTTTTGGGCATTTTGTGGTGTTTAGGGACAGAAAATAATTAATTTAGTCCTGTTTCATCGGGAAGTTAGCAGAAAAGGGTATGCTATCGACATTTTTAAAGCTGAAAAACATTCCCGAGAAGAATTTCAAGTTGTCAGTGTATGCTGTTGTCGATTAAAGCATCGTGTGGTACAGATGGGTAAACCGGAACAATGCGTCTTTGTTATTGCCAATATGCTTTTGGATATTGGCAAAAATGGCCGACTTCCGTAGCATTATGCTTTGATGATCGGAAGAGACCATCCAATCACAGCCCCCGAATTCCCCCACGTGTCCTTCAGAATAGCTATATACCTATATATTTTTGAATTCAGAAGAAAATGAGGAATACAATGCAATGACTTTTTAATCTGTAAACTTGTGAAAAATCGATTTTAATGACAACTTTAATGAGCAAACTAATTAACTAATTTGTAAGCTTCCGAGCTGAAACGCAATCCCAAAGTCCGGACTGAGTCGAAGATTGTTTGACCAAATTTGTAATAAAGTAAAAATAAGGGCCTAGCCTGATAGTTCCGCCTCAACTATCACTATATATGACGCTATCAAAGACATTTATGGAACAAATTGAATAAACGTCTGGGGATATCATACCCAAAAACTCTCATGTCAAGTTTCATGAAAATCGGACCAGTAGCTTTTTTCTCGGAATCGCTCTACACACACACACACACACACACACACACACACACACCACGACCCTCGTCTCGATTCCCCGTCTATGTTTAAACATTTTGTCAAAACTTGACAAAATGTAAAAAGGATTATGCTGTGATTTATGGGCAAGGTAACGACACAGAGTATCGAACGAACAATAGAATGATACTGTGATTTCTGCGTAAGGTAAAGAAAGACACAGAGAGTCCAACCAAAAATAAGATGATACTGTGGTGTCTGGGCGAGGAAGAGACACAGAGGTCCAACGAACAATAGAATGATACTGTGGTTTCGGTTTAAGGTAAAGACACAGAGGTCCAACGAACAATAGAATGATACTGTGGTTTTGGGGTAAGGTAAAGACACAGAGAGTCCAACGAACAATAGAATGATACTTTGGTTTTTCTGTAAGGTAAAGACACAGAGAGTCCAACGAACAATATAATGATACTTTGGTTTCGCTGTAAGATAAAGACACAGAGAGTCCAACGAACAATAGAATGATACTTTGGTTTCGCTGTAAGGTAAAGACACAGAGAGTCCAACGAACAATAGAATGATATTGTGGTTTCGGTGTAAGGTAAAGACACAGAGAGTCCAACGAACAATAGAATGATATTGTGGTTTCGGTGTAAGGTAAAGACACAGAGAGTCCAACGAACAATAGGATGATATTGTGGTTTTGGTGTAAGGTAAAGACACAGAGAGTCCAACGAACAATAGAATGTTACTGTGGTTTTGGGGTAAGGTAAAGACACAGAGAGTCCAACGAACAATAGAATGATACTTTGGTTTCGCTGTAAGGTAAAGACACAGAGAGTCCAACGAACAATAGAATATTACTGTGGTTTTGGGGTAAGGTAAAGACACAGAGAGTCCAACGAACAATAGAATGATACTTTGGTTTCGCTGTAAGGTAAAGACACAGAGAGTCCAACGAACAATAGAACGATACAGTGGTTTCGGTGTATTGTAAGGTACAAACACAGAAAGTCTAACGAACAATAAACTGCAAAACTGCACAAAAGGGGTCACTCTTTGGACACCCCAAACGAAGGCAGCCGATTTTGTTTGTGGGCAAATTCTGCGCATGCCATTGTATAACTTTATTTTTCAAATTCAACACTTAATTAAGTACAGAAGTGAAGATAACAAGCGCTGTAGCAGTGTGTTTGCCTGTGACTGCACATGCACGTTACGCAACTCTATGCAATTAAGCACACACCAGAGAGTCGAGAAAGCCACTTAAGAGTTTTGATGGGGCAGTTTCCGATTCACTGCGACAGCTTCAAGTTGTTTCCGCCTGTGTGGAGATGTATCAAGCACACGGGACAACACAGAGCATGCAGCACGTTTTCCTGCTTTATACATATATCTACATGTCTGTGTGTCTGTCGGTCTGTGTGTCTGTCGGTCTGTGTGTCTGCCTGTCTATCGATCTGTGTGTCTGTCTGTCTTCTCCGTCAACAAAAGGCCCTGGGCTTAGTGAGCCCTTGCACGTGAAAAATAAGTTGTATCGAATTTCAAATCAAAACTATGTCTTGTTATCACCAATGAGCATTATTTTCAACAAACTGACACAATTTTGTCGACTTCCATGCCAGAATAATCTAAATCAGCTTCCTTGGATTAGGAACACTAACACTATCCCCCCCACCCCCCACCCACCCCCCCCCCCCTTTGTTTTCTATCTTGCTTTCATGTTTGTATTCACATTTGAGGCGAGGAAGCTTTGAGTGTATACTGCTAGTTTTAGTGAATGCATCTTTGAATGTGTGCTGTCCAGTGTTGTTTTTTAAATTAATGTTGTTGATCCGTTTGTATAAATGATGCGTGTGTTGGCGTATATGGCTGGATTGAAACGTTTCTTAACCGCAATGTCATCACAAATTGCCAACCTTGGGCAATTAAAAATTCCGTGTTCTGTAGTCTGTATTCAATATTTTGACTTTTCCCGCCATGGTGTTACCTTCTGTCATGTTTCGCCTGGGATTCGCTAATGTCCGCATTATGCTTGATTACAAATCCTCAATGCCAGATATTTTACATTTCATTTCATTTTGTTATTATCCCAGCGCTCCCGGACACCCAGGTCGCTTCTTCCCAGTCGAAAGCACCGGCACGGTTGGCCTAGTGGAAAGGCGTCCGCACCGTGATCGGGAGGTCGTGGGTTCGAACCCCGGCCGGGTCATACCTAAGACTTTGAAATTGGCAATCTAGTGGCTGCTCCGCCTGGCGTCTGGCATTATGGGGTTAGTGCTAGGACTGGTTGGTCCGGTGTCAGAATGATGTGACTGGGTGAGACACGAAGCCTGTGCTGCGACTTCTGTCTTGTGTGTGGCGCACGTTATATGTCAAAGCAGCACCGCCCTGATATGGCCCTTCGTGGTCGGCTGGGCGTTAAGCACAACAAACAACAAACAGTGGAAAGCTAGCAGCAACAAAAGTCGCGCAACCCAGGTGTGTGCGTGTCTAGGTGTCATCAGCGGCGTTATCAGCCACCTTCACTTATGGCAGAATGACCCAGGTCTTTGTCGTGCCACTGTGGAGACACGGGGATTGGACATGGACACCGTATCTGAGTCTGCACATAAAGTTGACGTGTGTCCGTCCCGGTCGGAATTCGAACCTGTGGCTCCAGGATCCCAAGTCCAGTGCTCTACCCACTGAGCTACCCGGCCCCCTGTGCTACAATATTGAAATTGAATCAAGTGTTGTTGTTTTGTTAAACCCACGAAATTTGAATAATAGTAGCAGAGCAAAAATGAAGAGAATCGACTTACTGTCCAGTCAACATGGATGGGCGGTTGACCAGAGAAGGTGAAAAAGCCACAGGTCAGGCGGATGACCCATTGACCTTTCGTGTCGTCCCACAATGCAACAGGATCCTGTTTTGCTTTGAGAGTGCCGTCCCTTGTCATGAGTTTGTCTGTGAACGAAGAGATAATGGATCTTAGGAAAAAAAGGACACTCTGCAAGAGAAGTCTGCGTTTCCTTTATTATGATTATAATTCTGTTTATGTTTCCACACTTGTAGGCGGGGGGGGGGGGGGGCTGGTGGGATTGGGGTGGTGGGGGGTGGGGGGATTCTAAACGGGATGTTACCCCGGAATTGCAGAGTGCTTAACAATAACTTTCAGGTATTTTCAGAGAAACGTCGGTAAGTAGCCGGGATTTCAGGTCAACACAAACTCTGCAAGGAGAAGCAAGAAAAGGAAGACAATTTTGAACATAATTTCTTTCTTGAAAGACCAATAAAAACAATACTAGATTTGACCAATGTATTGGCAACTAAGCAAGGGAGCACGTCATCATGTACAAAAGCTGTGACCAATTAATGCACTAGTTAAATATCACACCAAAGCAACCATTCCCTACCTCCAACTTGCAGGTAGACGGAGTGGCGATGAGTGACGTAGGGTCCTTCTTCCACCACGTTCACCTCCACCGTGTAATTGCCCTCGTCCGCCATTGTGACGTCACGCATAATGAGCCCCGCAGGGGTCACGTGACCAAGACGGGATGAGAAGGTTGGGTTGGGCAAGAAGATATTGCGGGTGAGGGACGCCAGTAGCTCAGAAACGAAAGAGCCTTCAAAGACCCATTGAATGTCCATTAACTTGTCGTCTGGCTTGGGCCGGAAGCTCCAAGGAAACGTGGCCGTTTTACCTGCGCATGCGTAGACCACAGGATCTGGCACGGTGTCCCATTCGAACGAGCGGACCGTTCCTGGTAAAATCAAGGCAAAGTTCACCCTTAATTTGACGCTTAAAACGGACTAGTTTCTGTCCACAGCCAAAGCTGTTATCACACAAAAATTGCTATATATGACAGGTGAGCCTGTATTTGTGAAAATTTAGCAGTGTTGACCCCGAGTTTCTACTGAAAACAAAACAATAATAGCAAAATAGCAAAGTGTGGGTGTGTCCCCTAATATGGACCACCTCCAACAAATACAAGAAAATAAAAGTAAAAGACTGGTTTTATTAATTCATTAAGAAACTTGCTGAAAATAACCTATAACTCGCCCTCGAGCTTTAAAAAAAAGTATATAACCAATAGTTTTCTTTTCGAGGAAGTTAATACATTAATTTATTTTCTCTCTGTGTTTGATGTTTCTGTCGTTACCTGTTGTCCTCCAAATAATGTTATCGTCAAATCGAAACAGATAAATCTAAAGCATATTTGAACTGGTCTGACTATCACACCAAGTTGTATCATGCTATTTTGAAATGTAGGGGGCTTTTTACAGTGATTCGTGAAGGCCTCTTCATTGGTCCATATTAAGCGCCCATGCGCCTAACATGGACCACTTGTAAATTTGTATTTATTCAATTGCTAATTCGCTTTAATTAGGCCTTACGGTTAACAAAAAAGAGAAGAAACACGGAACACAAATAAAGCTTCTTCGCAAGAAAACACGCTAGTTATCAGCATGAAACAACAAGTCGCGTAAGGCGAAATAACAACATTTAGTCAAGCTGTCGAACTCACAGAATGAAACTGAACGCACTGCTTTTTTCACCAAGACCACATACTCGTAGTTTCGTCAGTCCACCGCTCGTGGCAAATTCAGTGAAATCGACAAGCCATGCAGAATAGTGCGGTAGTGGTCGCGCTGAGCAGGATAACACGCTTTTCTGTATGTCTATTCTTTTTAGCTTACTGAGTTTGTTTTTAATCCTAACATATCATATATATATGTTTTTGGAATCAGGAACCGACAAGGAATAAGATGAAATTGTTTTTAAATCGATTGCGGATATTTTATTTTAATCGTAATTTTTTAATTTTTAATTTTCAGAGCTTGTTTTTATTCCAAATATAACATATGTATGTTTTTGGAATCAGACAATGACGACGAATAAGATGAAAAATTTTGTTGATCGTTTAATAAAAAATAATTTTAATTACAAGTTTCCGAATTTTAATGACCAAACTCATTCATTAGTTTTTAAACCACCAAGCTGAAATGCAATACCAAAGTCTGGCCTTTGTCGAAGATTTCTTTTCCAAAATTTCAATCAATTTGATTGAAAAATGAGGGTGTGACAGTGCCGCCTCAACTTTTACAAAAAGCCGGATATGACGTCATCAAAATGTCCGGGGATATCGTGTCCAGGAACTCTCATGTCAAATTTCATAAAGATCGGTTCAGTAGTTTAGTCTGAATTGCTCTACACACACACACACACGCACAGACACAGACACAGACACAGACACACACACCACGACCCTCGTCTCAATTCCCCCTCTATGTTAAAACAACTAGTCAAAACTTGACTAAATGTAAAAAGAGGTCCATATTAGGCAACTTCCCAAATTAGTCTATATATATCGCTTACCACAAGCGAAGATACAGATGACAGCTAGAGCGATGAGTGTTGAAAACGCCATGGACTCCAGAAAGCAGTTTCACCAGTGTTCACAAAAATGTCCACGCACACGGCTGATGCTCCAAGAAGAGTAGCGCTACTCCTCAACCGCTGGTAGTGTTGTACGCGTTTAAATGAGTGGAACGATGTCGCTTACACGAATGATATTTGAAATGAACAAGGATCTCAAATCCCAGTGCTATATCAGAATAGTTCTATTATGCTAGTCATTTCAAACATCCGGTACCTACTTGACACAAATGTTGAATGTGCCTCTCCAGAGAAACTGTTTCCTTGTTGGGTGGTGATGATAATCATAAGTTGGAGTAAAGCTGCGATCCGACATGTCTTTGTTAGCGTGCGCGCACACACGGTCGCATGCATGCCACGAACAAGCTTGTGAGCAAGAACGACTGCACGTTCTCACACACACACACACACACGTGCACACACACGCACGCACGCACCGCGCACAAGCACAAACACACACTCGAGCGCGCGCGCGCGCACACTCACACACAAGCACGCACACTCACACACGCGCGCGCCCGCGCGCAAACAGACATACACACACACACACACACACATCCACACGAACACACAAACACGTACACACAAACACACACACACACACACACACACACGCATACACACACTCTCACCCCCCCCCCACACACACACACACACACACACACACACACACACACACAAAGTCACAACAAAGACTGATTCAAGTTCAACGTTAGGTCAGGTAACACAATTACAAAACAAGCTAACATGCGCGCGTTGGAAGTTTTGAGGCAAATAAGAATTCGCGTACTTGTGTGTCTGTGTGTCGCCCCAGTGAGCTTTGAAGTCAATATAAAATAAGTTATAAACACAAAAATAGAACTCACACTGATGGCATTGAGCGCAAAGTACGCAATGACGACACTATGCATAAGAGCGCAAATATAAGAGTTAAACCTCGCACAAAAGAAAAGAAAAACCAACGAGTCTCATAAACAGAACTTACGTTAAATGAAAACGGCAAGAATAATGGAAACATCATTTTATTGACACGATTGACACAGAAAGTACAAATAATGCGTTATCAACAAAAGGCAACAACCATTGTGGGTTGGGCAGTAGCTCAGTGGGGAGGTCACTGGACTTGTAACCCGGAGGTCAAGGCTTCGAATCCAGATGTCAGATTATACGCAGATCCAGAGACCGTATCCATGTCCCACCCCATATCCCCGCTGTGGCACGGATCACACTGATACCGACGATGTAAGACTCTTCCTTTGACGAGAGGACACCTTCGTATAAAGGATATCTGTCGCAGCCCTTTGGTCTTTCATCTTCACTCACAAAAACAAAACATCACCGGCCGTCTGCACTGGAAGGACACTTGTAACTGGTCTCGGAGGGGGTGGGACGGGGGGGGGGGAGGGTGGTGGTACCATGACCACAACTTTGTGTTGTTATTGTTGTTGTTGCCCTAACATGGATGGCCAAATCGTCCGTCCGATCGCCAGGAACTAGTAGAAACCGCCTGGCAACTCGCCCGGCTGGCCAGTGAACCTTCTGGTCCAATGCAACACTTTTTGTTTGGTCGTATCGAGTTTCAAAGCCATATAAACACTGCAGATGCGGCTGCTGTGGTATGTACCGGGCCAGCGAAATTTCTGGCGGGCTAGTAACTTTCTTGAAGTTATTCGCCCGGTTGGCGAGGTAAAAGGTTGAGATTTGGCCATCCCTGCCAGGGCAAAACGAAGGCAGACAGGGCATTCAACGAACAGCATGAAGGCTGAGGGATCAGCCAGGGCCGACGGTACTGAGTGGAATCTTTTTCAGGAGGAGATATACGAATCCAAGAAGGGCCTCCAACGCCTGAAAGAGACAACAGCAAATGGAAGATTTTTGGCGATTTTCTATGAGAAAGCAATGAAGAAAAGAAGGAAAGGAAGACGGAAACAAACAACAAAGATTTTGGAAATGATCAGGTAAAAAGTGGTATCACTTGTGTCATTCTTGTTTACAAAAAATATCAGGAAATAGCATATATCGCAAATGATAAAAGGCAATGGCAACATATATATCTCATTACCGTGGCAAATATTCCTTTGTTCAAACGTTCTCCGTCAATAAAACAGACCAGTCAGTTTTCTACAGAAATTGACTCACCCTGTCAGACATACCCAGACATACCCTGTCAGACATACCCAGACATACCCTGTCGGATATACCCTGACATACCCTGTCAGATATACCCTGACATTCACCCCGTCAGATATACCCAGACATACCCTGTCAGACATACCCAGACATTTACCCTGTCATATATACCCAGACATACCCTGTCATATATACCCAGACATACCCTGTCATATATACCCAGACATTCACCCTGTAAGATATACCCAGACATTCACTCTGTCAGATATACCCAGACATACCCTGTCAGACATACCCAGACATTCACCCTGTCATATACACCCAGACATTCACGCATTACCTGGATCAAAACGAAAATGACGTAGAAAGCTAAGAATCCTTTGTTCTCAATGAACAGATCCAAGACCCTGTCGTAGCAACCCTGAAACAGACGAGAACCTCTGTAACTGACTACATGTGTTTGGGTATTGTAAATGTAAGTCAGTGAGCTTATCGCTCGCTGTTTGTGTTAGTAAGTCTGGCCAGCAATTGGTCATTGAGTTCACCTAGTCACTTCCCCTGCTTGGTTGTTGTTCGTGTTTTTGTGTCAGGTAATGTTTGTGAGAGTTTTGTTTTATTATAGCACATTTTCTTTTTATAATTTCTTGTTTTGCTTTGTTTTGTTTGGGTATTTATTTCTGACATTGTTTGTATCGTACGCAATGCTGATAGGAGCATTCTGTGTACAAATTTTCAGCGAAAAAAAAAAAAGAAAATTCCATACAAATCCAACAACAAAATCTTCCGGGAACTCAAACATCACACACACACACACACACACACACACACACACACACACACACACACACACACACATCCTCCTCCCCCCCACACCCCCCCCCCACACACACACACACACACACACACACCTCCCCAAGCTCCCATACACGCTTTTTACAAAAGTACCTTCTGCCTGTAGTACTTTTGGGCGAGCGTGCCGTTATTGCACTGGTCTGCCAGGTGGTTGACCCTCCCCATCAACATGGTGTGGTTGCAACAGCTGGCAGGGGGGCCATCCACATAATCCCCCGGTCCTTGTATCCCGCAACAATCTACCTGCAAGTGGTCGTTTTATCAAGGCGTTGGGATTTTAGTGTATATGTCGTATCCATTCTGTACAATTTGCGCATTATGTACAATGAGCAGCATATCGTGCACATTGTATACAATGAGCAAGACCATAAAGTTGCACATTGTATACAATGTGCACCGAGTGAGCAAGATTGTTGAATGACGTTCAAGCTACACTGATATATGAATCATAGTGAATGGTAAAGTGTTCAAATAACGATGTTTGTTATGTTTAAGCATTGTTTTAATTCTCATTTCGCTAAAACTAAACAGTGTATTAAGAATTTGATTATTGTAAATTAAAGGGGCAGAAAACAGCTAAAAACAACTTTGTTTTAAAAAATTCTTTGATGCGTAGGAACCACTTTAGTGAAACCGCACATCGATAGCGCTGTTAGTTTGGCTGGAAATAACATGTATACAATGAGCAAAACTTGTTGCTCATTGTATACAATGTGCAAGATATGCTGCTCATTGTACATAATGCGCAAATTGTACAGAATGGATACGACATATACAAATAACTCTTTTCGTGACCAAACATAAACACACACACACACGCACGCACGCACGCCCGCGGCGACACACACACACACACACACACACACACACACACACACACACACACACACACACACACACACACACACACACACACACACACACACACACACACACACACATGGTTTTGCAGTCATTTGTGGCCGGCTGTGTATCAAAATTCCATCTTGCTCATAACACAGGCATTTGGGGTCTCTTTTGGTTTACATGTTAGAATGTTTCTTAAAACTTCAATGAGCGTTAAATGCCATTCTAAAGTGTGAAAACTCATTTCATGAGTTTATTACCTAGAATACAACCTCCAGCGTGAATTTTAGATAAACAGTTATATGGGGACGGTTTTTGCTATAAAGAAGTGAAAAGGGGACGCATGTGTCCCAAATCTGCGGAGCTGCTCTGCACAATCACGGCATCGGTGCTATGCATGGTTCCATTAGATACATCGCCCTGGACGGCCCTCACACTATCTCCATTAATCCAGTCAGTAGCATTCACGGCCCTGTCAACGGATGGTTTAAGTCTGATTTATGTTCACCGTACACCTTTATTGTCAAACGAGGTCAATCAGCCTTGACCACGGCCAAAACGAGGTGAAACGAGGTCAGACGGCCATACACACGGCCGAACCTAGGTCAAACGGCCTTCAACACGGTCAAAACGAGGTCAAACAAGGTCAAACAGCCTTCAACACGGCCAAAACGAGGTCAAACGAAATCAAACAACCTTTGATAAGCCTTGAAAACGAGGTCAAACAAGGTAAAAAATGAGAAAAAACAGACTTCAACACGACCAAAACGAGGTCAGACGGGGTCAAAACGAGGTTGAACATGGTCAAACAGCTTTGCCACGGCCAAACCAAGGTCACACGGCCGTAAACACAATCAAAACGAGGCCAAACATCAATAAACACAGCAAAAACGAGATCAAACGACCTTGGCAACGGCCAAAACGAGGTCACACTACCTTGAACACGCACAAAACGAGGTCAAACGGCCATAGACACGGCCAAAATGAGATCAAACGGCTTTGAACACGGCCAAAATGAGGTCAAACGAGGTCAAACGAAATCAAACGGCCTTGAACATGGCCAAAACGACGACAAACGGCCTTCAACACTGCCGAAACGAGGTCAAATGGGGTCAAACAGCCTTCACCACGGCCAAACTGAGGTCAAACGACCTTCAACACTGCCGAAACGAGGTCAAACGACCTTCAACACTGCCGAAACGAGGTCAAACAGCCCAGAACACTGCCAAAACGAGGTCACACGAGGTCAAACGGCCTTCAACACGGCCAAAACGAGGTCAAACGGCCTTCAACACTGCCGAAACGAGGTCAAACAGAGTCAAACAGCCTTCAACACCGCAAAAAAGTCAAACGAGGTCAAACGATCATAAACACAGCCAGAACGAGGTCAAACGGCCATAAACACTGTCGAAACGAGGTCAAACGTCTATAACTATACGGCCAAAACGAGGTCAAACGGTCATAAACACGGCCAAAACGAGGTCAAATGTCCATAACAAAAGCCAAAACGAGGTCAAACGGCCATTAACACGGGCGAAACGAGGTCAAACGTTCATAACTACGGCAAAATGAGGTCAAACGAGGTCAAACAGCCTTGACCTCGGCCAAAACGTGGTCAAACGACCTTAGACACGGCCAAAAGGGAGGTCACACTGCCTTGAACACTGCCAAAACGAGATCAAACGGCCTTGAACACGGCCAAAACGAGATCAAACGGCCTTGAACGCGGCCAAAACGAAGTCAAACGGCTTTGAACATGGCCAAAACGACAATACACGGCCTTCAACACTGCCGAAACGAGGTCAAATGGGGTCAAACAGCCTTCAACACGGCAAAAACAAGGTCAAACGAGGTCACACGGCCTAAAACACTGCCGAAACGAGGTCAAACGGGGTCAAACAGCCTTCAACATGGAAAAAACAAAGTCAAACGAGGCAAACGGCCTAAAACACTGCCAAAACGGCCTTCAAGACCGAAAAAACAAGATCAAACGAGGTCAAACGGCCTAAAACACGGCCAAAACGAAGTCAAACGGCCTTCAACACTAACGAAACGAGGTCAAACGGGGTCAAACAGCCTTCAACACACACAAAACAAGGTCAAACGAGATCAAACGGCCTTGAACACGGCCAAAACGAGGTCAAACAGCCATAACTACGTCCAAAACGGGGACACACGAGGTCAAACAGCCTTGACCTCGGACAAAACGAGGTCAAACGACTTAGACACGGCCAAAACGAGGTCAATCTGCCTTGAACACGGCGAAAACGAGGCCAAACGGCCATAAATACGGCGAAAACGAGATCAAACGGCCTTGAACACGGCCAAAACGAGATCAAACGGCCTTGAACACGGCCAAAACGAGGTAAAACGGCCTTCAACACCGCCGAAACGAGGTCTAACGGGGTCAAACGGCAATAAACACGGCCAAAACGAGGTCAAATGGCCATAAACACGGCCAAAACGAGTTCAAACGGCCATGACAACGGCCAAAACGAGGTCAAAAGGCCATACACACTGCCAAAACGAGGTCAAATGTCCATAACTACGGCTAAAACGAGGTCAAACAGCCTTGAACACGGTCAAAACGAGGTCAAAAGGCCTTGAATGCGTTAAAAACGTGGTCAAACGGCCATAACCACGCCCTACACGAGGTCAAACGTTCATAATCACGTCAAAAACGAGGTCAAACTGCCATTAACAG
This sequence comes from Littorina saxatilis, assembly GCF_037325665.1. Lineage (NCBI taxonomy): Eukaryota > Metazoa > Mollusca > Gastropoda > Littorinimorpha > Littorinidae > Littorina > Littorina saxatilis. Next base: position 44,909,555 of record NC_090252.1, read on the forward strand.
GGCAGAAACGAGGTCAAACGATCGGTGAAATTACACCTCTGAGTTTCAACCAATCCAACACTGCGGGTGGCTCCCGTTTGGGTGATAACTTTGTCGTGCACCTCAGCACAGGTGCCACTAGAGGAAGTAACTCAGGACAATTTCTAGGTTGTGCATTTTTAGACAGTTACTTCCCTTGAATATTTCGTCGTGGCCAGCCGTTAAACTATAGACGCTGATTTTCGGAAATAGTTTTGCTTTTGTGTCAAATGATGTCAAGCAAATACTTGTGATGTGGTTTGATACTGAATCAGTTAACCAAACGCTCAACAACAAAATCCTCTATGGATGTAAGAGTAATGGAGTTCTATTATATAATTCAGTAATGGCTAATTACTTCAAATGAGTTGCAGGAGCACTGTGTGACAGTGTTAATGAGTTAATTGTGCAAATGATTATTTTTGGCAATAGTGAGAAAACAAATGTAGGATAGAAATGAAACATTTTTGTTGTATGTATAATAACAATTACAGTTAATTCATTGGGAACATGTTGATTTTCAGTACTTTCTTGCATTATTTTGAATCAATCGGAGATAAAAAAAAAATTTAAAAAATAAAAAATTTAAAAGTCGCGTGATTTCAAAACATCTGTCGGCATCAAAGTAAACGATGAACACCAAAAAACAATAATCGCCGAGACAATATTAATTTAGATAGTCTCGACAAAGCACACCCGAAGACCGACACGGGCCACGCTTGTCTCCGCGAAGCGTGCGAGCGCAGTATTACTTAACCTATTTTCTGCAATTCTGAGCACTTTTTTTTTCTAGTAAACATGACATAGCTATACACAATTTAATATGTTAGTGAAAATTCGATTGTAATGACAACTTTAAAGAGCAAACTAATTAATGTATTTTCAAACCGCCGAGGTGAATTTCAATCCCGGCATAGTCCGCGCTTCTACGAAGATTTTTTGACCAAAATGATCGAAAAATGAGGGCGTGATAGTGCTGCCTCAAATTGCACAAAACGGCGGATATGACGTCATCAAGATATGTATCGAATAAACGAAAAAGTAATCGGGGGATATCATACCCAGGAATTCTCATGTAAAGTTTCATGAAGATCGGTCCAGTAGTTTTCTCTGAATCGCTCTACACACACACACACACACACACACACACACACACACTCACACACACATACACACACACTGGCACACACACACTCACACACACACACATACACACACACTGGCACACACACACTCACACACACACACACACACATACATACATGGTTTTGCAGTCATTTGTGGCCGGCACGCAAGACCGCGCGCACGCACGCACACACACACACACACACACACACACACACACGCACGACCGCACACACACACACACACACACACACACTCACACACACACACACACACACACACACACACACACACACACACACACACATGCCAAAAACGCATAGTGCTTTTAGTTATGCGCTATAGAAATCTCCTTAATAAATAAATTAATAACAAGTCGCGTAAGGCGAAATTACAACATTTAGTCAAGCTGTGGAACTCACAGAATGAAACTGAACGCACTGCATTTTTTTCACAATGACCGTAGTCCGCCGCTTGTGCAAAACGGAGTGAAACTGACGAGCCTGTTCAGCACGGTAGTGGTTTCGCTGTGCTGCATAGCACGCTTTTCTGTACCTCTCTTCGTTTTAACTTTCTGAGCGTGTTTTCAATCCAAACGACCGGGGATATCATTCCCAGGAACTCTCATGTCAAATTTCATAAAGATCGGTCCAGTAGTTTGGTCTGAATCGCTCTACACACACACGCGCACATACAGACAGACAGACACACACACATACATCACGACCCTCGTCTCGATTCCCCCTCTATGTTAAAACATTTAGTCAAAACTTGACTAAATGTAACTGTCTGTCTGCATGTAGCCTACTTACAAGGACACGACTGCCAACTAGTCTCGGCGCGCTCAAAATAATAATGACCGAGACTGTCAGTACTTCCTTCGCGTGACGTCTAACCCTCTTACGTCATAATGTGACGTCAATGTAATGTGACGTCTTCAAATGTTAGAGTTTCTACCACAGACATACACACGCACAGAGCACGCACGCACGCACGCACGCACGCACGCACAGACAGACAAAGTTACGATCGCATAGGCTACACTTACGTGAGCCAAAAACGACAAAGAATAATGATCACACATACGTAATACTGCAATGCGTCGATTGCTTTCGTAAAGGTTCCGTCCCCGTCCCCATCACTGTCGTAGTGTTCCTTTAGTTGCTTTGCTGCACGTGGTCTCAAGGCGTCATGTATCTGTTGACGTCATTTCCAGATGTCGTCATCACCATTACTACATGTCTTCCGGTAAACGTTTAACTTGTGCTGCATGTGTTCATTTTCACACAACACAGGGTACAAAAACCGAGAGAGAGAGAGAGAGAGAGAGAGAGAGAGAGAGAGAGAGAGAGAGAGAGAGTAAGAGAGACAGAGACAGAGACAGAGACAGAGAGAGATAGAGACAGAGACAAATAGACAGACGCGTCTGACTAAATACCGCACGACACCGCCCGACCACAAACCAATACACGTTATATTTTTGATTTTACAGTAATCGTATGGTATTTTCTTGCAGTTAACAAATTCTAGGTCATAGAAATCAAAAATATGTGAGTTATGATGCATTTTCCAAGAGCAAGAAAGCGAAAGTGAAAACATGTCCGACTTGTTTTTAGACCCCAACGCCCGACCTCAAACTAAAGCATGTCCATGTAATATTATAAGATGTTTGGTGGCTTGTTGACAGACCAGCTTTTTTGTTGGTCCAAGGGGACCATATCGTCTTTTGTTTCATCTTTATCGACCAAGGCCGAAGGCCGCGGTTGATACATATGAGACAAAAGGCGATATGCTCCCCGAGGACCAACAACAAAATGTTGGTCTGACAACAAGCTACCAAACATCGTTTTTGTCATCATTTTGGTTGTGCAACAAAATGCACAATAACCCACAGGGAGATGAATTTTTAAAATCCAACTCCGGGCCACAAAGCATCGTCACAGTAGCTCGAGATAACACGTCAACCTTGTATGTGACGTCAAACGTAGCTTGTTGACGCTTTTCTTCCAGTCTGAAAATGTACAGAGCTGCGATCATACGTGTGAGTTCAGTGTAAGTGTTGAGCATATTTCTTTTCTTTTTAAAGTGTTTATGACTTTTCGTTGTGGATTTTGCGATTACAGAGATAAATTGCAAATTGAC
>NC_090252.1:44920339-44949388 GCF_037325665.1 Littorina saxatilis
GCGGTCTAGGGGGTATAAAAATTATATACTCTAAGCGACGCTAGATCCCGACGAGTCTCGGTAGCTCAATCGGTAGAACGCTGACCTGGCAAGGCGAAGGTCTCGGGTTCGAATCTGCTCATGGCCCAAATATTTTTAATGTATTATTTTATTCGGAGCATGACTAAAAGACGAAGTGGAACACTTGTGGAACACTTGTTGAACACGTGTGTTCACCTGGTGTTCCACTGTGCAAAAAAGTGTTTACCATGTGTTCCAAAAGTGTTCAGGTAGCAGAAGATGCTTCAGGATAACACATTGAGAACACTTTCTGTGTTCCAAAAGTGTAAAAATGTGTTCACCCTAACACTTTAAGTGTTCACCCTAAACACTTTCAGTGTTCTCAAAGTGTTATAAAATTTAGAGTGTAGTGCGCTGGATTTGTATTCAGTTGGCCGCTGTCAGCGTGAGTTCGTCCCCACGTTCGGCGGAAATTTATTTCACAGAGTCAACTTTGTGTGCAGACTCTCTTCGGTGTCCGAACACCCCCCGTGTACACTACCTTGGGTGTGCACGTTAAAGATCCCACGATTGACAAAAGGGTCTTTCCTGGCAAAATTGCTTTGGCACAGTTAATAATTGTCTACCTTTTCCCGTGCGACTTGGAATAATAGGCCGTGAAAGGTAAATATGCGCCGAAATGGCTGCAATCTACTGGCCGTATAAAATTCCATCTCACACGGCATCATTGCAGAGCGCTTGTAACTGTACCCACGGAATATGCGCGATATAAGACTCATATTGATTGATTGATTAAGTAGTTGCGCTGAGAGGGATAGCACGCTTTTCTGTACCTCTCTTCGTTTTAACTTTCTGAGCGTGTTTTTACTCCAAACATATCATATCTATATGTTTTTGGAATCAGGAACCGACAAGGAATAAGATAAAAGTGTTTTTAAATTGATTTCGACAATTTAATTTTGATAATAATTTTTATATTTTTAATTTTCAGAGCTTGTTTTTAATCCAAATATAACATATTTATATGTTTTTGGAATCAGAAAATGATGGAAAATAAGATAAACGTAAATTTGGATCGTTTTATAAAAAAAATATTTTTTTTACAATTGTCAGATTTTTAATGACCGAAGTCATTAATTAATTTTTAAGCCACCAAGCTGAAATGCAATACCGAAGTCCGGGCTTCGTCGAAGACTACTTGACCAAAATTTCAACAAATTTGGTTGAAAAATGAGAGCGTGACAGTGCCGCCTCAACTTTTACAAAAAGCCGGATATGACGTCATCAAAGGTATTTATCGAAAAAATGAAAAAAAAGTTCGGGGATATCAATCCCAGGAACTCTCATGTAAAATTTCATAAAGATCTGTCCAGAAGTTTGGTCTGAATCGCTCTACACGCACGCACGCACGCACGCACGCACATACACACACACACACACACACATACACCACGACCCTCGTTTCGATTCCCCCTCTATGTTAAAACATTTAGTCAAAACTTGACTAAATGTAAAAAGAAGTGTACATACCAGCAGAATAGTGTTGAGGAGACCAAGTACATAGCGGATAAGCATGGTACAGACACAAAGCACCATTGTCGGTACGGTGGCTGGATGTCAGTATGCGAGCCACTGTTGTTGTGATGGGACCTGGAATATATTGGACTGTTTGCACTTAAGTGCTACTCGATCTGTATTATGGCCTTTCAACTTGAAAAAGCCATTATCTTTCGGCAAGATTTATAATTATACGGTATTGATTAGTTGGTTGGTTTTTGTGTTATTGTTGTTGTTTGTGTGCTGGGGCGGTGGTGGTGTTGTCTTGCATTTGAACTGCAAGAGACAGAGTCACAGACAGACAGACAGACAGACAGACAGACAGACAGACCGACCGACAGACCGAGACAGACAGACAGACAGACAGACAGACAGACAGACAGACAGACAGACCGACAGACAGACAGACAGACAGACAGAACAAGACGCACAGACAGACAGAAAGGATGACAAAGAGAGAGAGAGAGAGAGAGAGAGAGAGAGAGAGAGAGAGAGAGAGAAAAATAGGTAGAGAGAGACAGAGAGAGAGAGAGAAAGATAGGTAGAGAGAGAGAGAGAGAGAGAGAGAGAGAAAGATAGAGAAAGAGAGAAAGAGAGAGAGATAGAGGGAGAGAGAGAGAGAGAAATAAAATAAAAAACACATACACACAGACAGACAGAGTAAGAGACAGACACAAAGAGAGAAAAGATCCAGACAAAGACCAGCTACACCATCCCAAGTATTGCTCCTCAAACGAGGGAACCCGTATATTCCACCGATGTGATCTTACAAGGACAAGTTCTACGCCTCTTAGAAAATTCGTTTAATCGCAATATATTCGTTTCACGATCAGGGTCTTCCAATGAATAGAATTCTGAAGAGAAGGGAGGGGGGTGGGTGGTGGGGGCACTCAAGTTACTGCACCATGAATGTGAAGGCCAGCAAATTGGAATAACTGGCTTTGACGTACAAGCACTTCGAGAAAAACCACACTTTCGTTCATGAACTCACCTTGTCAAACTAAAGAATTCGAAGACGCTACCAATTGGAGAGAAAGATACATATCCTCGACAAAGTTCTAGAAGTATTGTAGCTGGAAGGGTAGAATAAAGCACGTCTTTTCCTCTAAAACTTAGCAGCAAGAAAGGGACTCTAGTCATGGCTTTGTAAAAACGTCACTCGATCTGATACGTCATGTTTAATGAAATTACGTCACTTTTCTTTTTAATTTGGATCCGCGATAGTTCATTTGAATAGTATTCTTCGTTTACTTCAAGACAACAAAATGTCATGAACTTGTAAGCGTTCTCACAAACATACACACACATACTCAAACAAAATCGCACACACATACACACACACACACGCACGCACGCGCACACATATACACACGCACGCACGCAAGCACGCACGCGGACACATACACACACGCACACACGCTGGCACACACATGCACGCACACATACGCACAAACACACACACACACACACACACACACACACACACACACACACACACGAACACACACACACACACCCACATTCATACGCACGCACGCATGTACACACACACACTTGAATTGGGCGAACATTAAATGATAAAGAAAAGTTTGGCTCATGACACTTCCGTATTTTATTGGGATTTTGGCATAAAATAAACAATTTCTAGACCTGTTCTCCGAGGCATTTTCCCCAAACGGTTCTTGAAAGTACGTCAATAAACGAAACACACGAACATTGCTTCGCGAAATGTGAAAGTTACCAATGCAATTCCAATACAATGTCAATACAATACAGATTACCAATTACAACGCCTTGTGTCCTTCAAACATATAGGCCTACATCAAAGGAACGGTTACAATCAAATGCTGCCAAGTCATTTAACCAAAATCCAATGAATTCTAAAACAAATCAAGGTGTAACTTTATTAAGTACACTCTTTGCCTGCAATGTATGTTCCCTATATGGTCAAACGCGTCTTTTTTCATTTTCATATAAGGTAAAAGGTGGTGTAAAGCTGTGGAAAAACCCAGAAAACCATTGTGTAAATATCTGCGCATGCGCTTTGAAGAGCTAAAACATTGTGTATTTCTGAGCATGCGCACTCATGGTGAAAACTAGTCAAAATTCACTGTACGTCTAATTTTAGCTGCGCACGAATCTTCAAACGCTTGGCTTGGAAACAACAATGGCGCTCCAAGGAAAAGGAGAATTTTCACCGGTTCGAAACAAAATCTCCAGTCCAGTAACATTGGAATCATTTCATACCACCTATAGTTATCATCATGCATGGATCTGGAAAGGATATTGCTTAAATTGTGTCCACTTACAACTATGAACGCTGTGACATTTTTGTTGGCTGCAGAGTGTTTCTGCTTGTGAGATCATAGATATCCCTTCTATGGTGAGATCTAAAAGCGACAAGCAATAATGATTGTGAAAGTTAAAGAATGAACGATAACGACAATTCCTACAACAGGCACTTACTTTCTGTAGCCTTATGAGTTCGTGCTGCAAGAGCATTTCTTTTTATTTTACGCCAGGCCACCTCAAACGATCTCTAGAACTTTGTGAACGACAGCACACTGAAATGTCGCGCGATGCACATTTGCCAGCAGACCGACTTTGGAACTCGTGACGTCAAATGTTCGAAACAAATTGCAACATTTGTTTCCAAATTACGTCATGTTTGGCCGATGTTTTGATTTTCCAGAGTGCTGTGCATTCTTGCAAGAGTAAAAAAAATCCTCTTGTTTGTTTTGTTCTCCAGAGTATTTCAGTACGAACTCTATATAAGGTGAAAGCACAGATTACAACAGAGGCTGACACATATGAGATCAACTGGTCGGACTACATTCAAGCTCGGATGTACGAAACACACATATTAATCACAGACTTCCGGATCAGGCGTCGAGGCCCTATTATTATGGGATGTAAACAGACGCAGTGATGTGTTTAAAAACATAACTCACGTTGGGAATCCCTCGCAACTTTCTTTGTTTAGTGGGGCACTGAGGGGGTATCGGCAAGCCTCGACCCCCGTAAGTGCCCCACTAAACAAAGAAAGTCTCTCGGGATTCCCAACGTGAGTTATAAATAGAACATTGTGTAATCTCTATGAAATTAAAAAAGTCTGTCAATTAACATAATCATACGAGTATGCTGTGTTCACAGAAAATATTGAAAACGCATAATGATGTTTCAAAACTAGTCCCGAAAACAACGATTTCATTTATTCATAAGAAAAATGTTGAAGCAGAAAGTTAAAACATGAACAGAAAACAACGAGATAATCACAATTTAAATCAAAATGTGAAGGAAATAGAGAAGACACATTGATAAAAACAGAAAGGGAGAAAAAGAAGGAGAGACAAACACAAGCTCTCCTAGCAAAGTTATACCCCCATTCCACACATCCGTTCTGGGTCCCGTTCCCGTAGCGACCAAGGAACGGCACGGGAATGGAAGGGATCGGGAGGGAACATTAATGGAACGCCAATGGACGTTAACGGAACTCCTTTGAACGGTAGGAACGGTTGGGAAGAGTGAGTTCGGGCTGTATGTTCAAAATGTTAGCCATTCTCCGTTCCAAATGAAAAGTAATGGAACCTTAACACATCGGCAACGGAACTCATTGATCGTTAATGGAACTTGACGCAATGGTAACGCAACGCTAGCGCTCTCACACACTGACCCGCATTCCACACATCCGTTCTAGCTTCCGTTCCCAGCCGTCCTGAGGACGGCTGCTAGTACGGTCAGACGCTGCTCAAAGATGCCAACAACGGCCGTTTGCGCATCGTCTCATTGTTGTGGCAGCCGTCCTGAGGACAGCTGGGAACGGAAGCTAGAACGGTTGTGTGGAATGGGGGTATTAGTTGACACAACAATAAGTTGAATTCAACCCACAGTTGTATCTCTACACAAAGCATGCATGTTTCGCGAACACAAACAGATTTCTATATCACAGCTCCCAGTTAAAGGAGATTAAATGTGTGAGAGCGTGTGCACACTCGTGTGTGTGTGTGTGTGTGTGTGTGTGTGTGTGTGTGTGTGTGTGTGTGTGTGTGTGTGTGTGTGTGTGTCTGTGTCTGTGTGTGTGTGTGTGTGTGTTTGTGTGTGTGTGTTTTTTGTTTTGTTTTTTTTTTTGTTTTTTTTGGGGGGGGGGGGGATTTGCCGCAAAATGAGTGCCGAATAGGGTCGTCCGTCACCATTTTGCAGCAGTTTGCGGACATCGGCCGTGAAATGCGACTTTTCGCGGACGTCCCCAAATAATCGGTCTTTGGTCCGCAAATTGCTGGAAAACCTATAGCGTATGTAAACCAATCCAGTAGCTGTTTTGTCGTTCTCTTCATGTACTCCTTGTCTGTAGCGTGTTCTGCGGCATGTGCCGATAGTTGTAGAACGACTATCTATATAGGTTGTCAACAAATTATTGAGAATAAGTGTTTCATTTGTAGAAACTGTAGGCTACAATTAACAACACAGAGTCAGAGATGTTTCTGATATGAAATGAAAGAATACAGTTTTCTTTACTTACACAATCAAATAACATAACTCTATCTTGTCTTCCCTATATTCTCAGTTTACCAATGACCGCATAAGACATCGGGACTCCAAAAACTTGTCTGAATTTCAGTGTCACAATTAGTCAACTGAAGACAGCTATAGCTGCGAGTAATATTTTTTTTTATCGAAGATTGTGTTTTTTAGGTTCCAGTGGTTGAATAGAAACCAACAATTGCAAAGAACGTTATTTTGCTTTTCTCGAGAAATGTGCTGACATTTTTGTGTTATTATCTATTTAGCATCATGCGCTACAGGAAATCCGGTTTAATTTCATACACAATTTATACAATGAGAAAGGCCACTGATTAAGGATTGAAAAATACCATTTTATGTTTACATTTTGCCAGAGATGCTTATGTTATTTGCTTCTTACTGGTGGCACCCCGGCTGGAGGACGATATTTTGAATTTGCCGTAAATATGGACTGACACGCTCGGCAGACGGTTGGCCTAGTGGTAAGGCGTCCGCCCCGTGATCGGGAGGTCGTGGTTTCGAACCCCGGCTGGGTCATACCTAAGACTTTAAAATTGACAATCTAGTGGCTGCTCCGCCTGGCGTCTGGCATTATGGGGTTAGTGCTAGGACTGGTTGGTCCGGTGTCAGAATAATGTGACTGGGTGAGACATGAAGCCTGTGCTGCGACTTCTGTCTTGTGTGTGGCGCACGTTATATGTCAAAGCAGCACCGCCCTGATATGGCCCTTCGTGGTCGGCTGGGCGTTAAACAAACAAACAAACAAACGCTCGGCAGTATAGTTGGTGGTAATACCCCGATATGCCCCGATTTCATAACTTTTTCAGATCGGCGTGATCGGCATGATCGTGGTAAGGACGCAGCGCTGTGTGGCCTGGCCCGAATGCCTACAGCTTTACGTAAAATCCTCCGTGATCTTCCTGTTAAAACCATATTATTGCTCAAATTCTGCTTTTGAAGATTACAGCAGACGAGCAAAACGCCATCCTGTATGTAATCGCAGTCAGTAAAGTTGACGAAATAGTTGACTTTTTTCCGCTTGGACCTCGTTGTTTCATTTGTGTATTATCTTGCATACGGCTACACTTGGTTAACATACATACGTAATCAACCGGCAATCGACTCAATGTCCTGGTTTTATCAAAGCGCGGGCGGGGATGTAGCTTAGTCGGTAGCGCGCTGGATTTGTATCCAGTTGGCCGCTGTCAGCGTGAGTTCGTCCCCACGTTCGGCGAGAGATTTATTTCTCAGAGTCATCTTTGTTTGCAGACTCTCCTCGGTGTCCGAACGACCCCCGTGTGTACACGCAAGCACAAGACCAAGTGCGCACGAAAAAGATCTTGTAATCCATGTCAGAGTTCGGTGGGTTATAGAAACACGAAAATACCCAGCATGCTTCCTCCGAAAGCGGCGTATTGCTGCCTAAATGGCGGGGTAAAAACGGTCATTCACGTAAAAGCCGTGGGAGTTTCAGCCCATGAAAGAACAAACAAAAAATCAAAGCGCAACGCTAAGTACAGTCACCGGTGGCAATTGTTGTTGGAAAATCTGGGTCACATCCCTCTTGTATTGTATCATGTGCGCGTGTTTTCACATACTCGGCTCAAAAGGTATGCTTCACTACGGAAAAGGATGTCATAGGCTGTACTTGCAACCTTTCATTTTAAAATTGTTTCATTTAAAGTTGTCAAAAAACACAAGTGTGTTTCCAAAACCTTTTTGTCAACAAAAAAAATGGCAATAACTGTAGTCTGTTTCGACCAAAGGGCGATGATTCGCAAATCTTACATGTTTTTCAGATAGAGCAATCTATAAGTTTTACATTGATACTGTATATTGTATGACGTGACTTGTCTATGTTATTTACACATGCCACTTGTTCGAAATCAGAGGCAAAATTCTCAATAATTTCTTGACAAACTGTACTTTTCTTTGAACCTCAAAAGATTGCTGAGAGTGTTTGGGTTAATGTGAAAGTTCTCGACAATGGTTTGTTTGTTTGTTTGTTTGCTTAACGCCCAGCCGACCACGAAGGGCCATATCAGGGCGGTGCTCCTTTGACATTTAACGTGCGCCACACACAAGACAGAAGTCGCAGCACAGGCTTCATGTCTCACCCAGTCACATTATTCTGACACCGGACCAACCAGTCCTAGCACTAACCCCATAATGCCAGACGCCAGGCGGAGCAGCCACTAGATTGCCAATTTTAAAGTCTTAGGTATGACCCGGCCGGGGTTCCACGAACTCCCGATCACGGGGCGGACGCCTTACCACTAGGCCAACCGTGCCGGTCTCGACAATGGTTCTCTTTTTCTTTGGTGGTTGATGTTCCACAGCATCGATAATTTCTAACTTTCTTTTGAGAGAAAGTGAATTGTCCTTTGCGCGTTCCGCCATGGCAATGCAAAAATTAACAGGCACTTGAAGCGAAAACTTGCTTAAAGTTCAAGTGCTGCAATCATTCTGCACAGTTATGTAACAGCCTACAAAGGAGTAACTTAAGGATGTAGGATACGCCTGAAAGTACACTGGAGTAGCCTCCCTTCCCGGATTTAGAACGCGTTTCGTGTCGTAACAGATTATCCACTTATTAGCCATATCCGTATGCAAAATAATGAAATAAACATTAGGAAATAGCAGAAGTTTACAACTATCGACATTCTCTATCAGTCGTTAGAACTTGCATTTACGACATGTCGTGCGTGAGAACGTGTCAGTAAACAAGCACTTCTTGCCTGGCTGAAGAACCCTACGAGTCAATCTAAAACAGACGACAAGTAATGGAAAGCAGTCTGCGGATATATACATAACAAACTGCTGATGAAAAAGTGTGTTCATCCCTGCTCTGGATAAAAGACATCGGACTGATGACAACGTGGCAGCGTTCACGCGAAAAGATTTTTTTCAGATTATCGCTTCTAGTTCTACATTTTATTGCACGTACTTGGGGCAGATCTGAATTTCACACTGGAAGATGACACATTGGTCTTGTGAGTTGAGAACCACATGTTCTTTGCCGACAGAAATCACGATGGGACAAGATGCAGATTGTGTTGAAGAGATGTTTGCAGATTATCGCATCTACATTTTATTGCTCAGATCAATGAACGTAGTTGGGGTAGATCTGAATTTCGCAATGCCGGAAGACGACAAATCGGTCTTTTGAGTTGAGAACCACATGTTCTTTGGCGGCAGAAATCACTATGGCACAAGATGAGGATTGTGTTGAAGAGGTTAATACTGACTGACTTTAGATGAAGAGTTCCTAGACCTGTTTTTTTGTAGAGAGGCATCATGATGATATCCTGGTTTTTGGCTCACGTAAGTGTAGCCTATGCGATCGTAACTTTGTCTGTCTGTGCGTGCGTGCGTGCGTGCGTCTGTGCGTGTGTATGTCTGTGGTAGAAACTCTAACATTTGAAGACGTCACATTACATTGACGTCACATTATGACGTAAGAGGGTTAGACGTCACGCGAAGGAAGTACTGAAAGTCTCGGTCATTATTATTTTGAGCGCGCCGAGACTAGTTGGCAGTCGTGTCCTTGTAAGTAGGCTACATGCAGACAGACAGATCTAGATCTAGTGTCTCGCTTTCTTGCACAGTTGCTCTTTCTGTGTGTGTGTGTGTGTGTGTGTGTGTGTGTGTGTGTGTGTGTGTGTGTGTGTGTGTGTGTGTGTGTGTGGGTGTGTGTGTGTGTGTGTATGTGTGTGTGTGTGTGTGTGTGTGTGTGTGTGACGGAGTGATTGAGTTTGTGTTACTGTTTGTCTATTTCTTACGTGAGCCTTGAAGGCTTCGCCTCTTGTTTTTTAACGTTCTTGGTGACAACGCGCCAGAATCGCACGAAGATCGAACTCTCGAAGAAAACAAGTTTATCGCTGAACATCGGAAATGTGAAAGTATTGCTCTTCCTGTCTGATCAGTCTCCCCGTTAAATCTACAGGCTACATTATTTATCAGGTAACTTACCAAACCGGAGTGTGTGTGTGTGTGTGTGTGTGTGTGTGTGTGTGTGTGTGTGTGTGTGTGTGTGTGTCAGTGTGTGTGTCAGTGTGTGTGTGTGTACAGGGGCGGACGAGGGGGGTTCAGAGGGTGCAGGTGCACCCCCCCTCCAGCAAAAAAAATTTTTTTTTAATTTGGGAAAGATGATTCTATGACCATTTCTAAGTTCAAATGGCACCAGATGGCACCATTTTGCTTCTTTGGGCAAAAACATTTCCGGGGGGGCATGCCCCCGGACCCCCCTGGCAAATTCGGGCGCTTCGCGCCCATCACATTCACTTTCGATTCAAAGTGCACCCCCCCTTACAAAGCAACTGATCCGCCCCTGGTGTGTGTGTGTGTGTGTGTGTGTGTGCCTGTGCTGGACTTGCAGGAAGACAAACGGCGTCGGAACGGTATACGTGCTGCCAAGTGTGCACGCCCAGAGCGCAGTGTGAACCGAGAGTGAGTGTGTCATTGTGTGGAAGTTTTGCTTGATTGATTTATTTATGATTTAATTTGCTTTTTGGTTCAATAGAAAAATCTGTGTACGTTATACTTTGTATTTTGTGGTGTGATTCGCCCGAGTGCGAGACCCCCATCCCCGAACGCCTCTGTGGGTAGAATTGTATACTTGTGTGAGTAACGTGAGTGTGTAGATGAGAATGTGAAAGTTGCTTTGGACCCAGACACACACAGCAGACTTCAACGCAACAGCTAAGTTTCAGCCTGACAAAGAAATTCGAGTGACACAGCTAAGGGCTGTACTTGTTATTTCTCTATTAAAACAAATGTTTCAAGATCTTTAGGCCAATAAAAATAAATTGTCTGTTTCTAATAACATGGGTAAACAAAATAGGGTAGGTAGGTAGGGATTTAAAAAAAAAATTGCCAGGATAGAATTCTTGAAAATAACTAAATGACACAAAGAGACAAGACTCGCTATAGATAGATTTATAATAAAAAAAATTAAAAAATGTGACAAAGGATATAAAATGATTGTTTTACCTGGTCTGGAATCTTCAGTAGTAATTGCATAAAAAAGTCTGATATATCAATTATCATGTTAACTTTTTCTTAAAATTGGGTGCGCTAAATCCTAGTCTGTTTGTTTTTAATGGACTAAGAAATCCTTGGACTGACAGAAAAGATGTATTTTAAAAATGTCCAGTTGCTTAAAATTACTTATTTTTCTAATTGGAAGAGAATATGCACTCTTTTGTGTTCAAATGGGTAGGGGGCGGGGGTAGTAAAAGGATCACAGTTCAAGATTGTGCGCAACAAGAGGTGTGTTTGTTTTAACTGTGATAAAGAGCGAAAACTCAACTTGGTATCTAACACTATTTCTGAACACTGTAACCACTGTAACCACTTTAGCACTTTCAAATTTTTTTTTCTGTCTTCCAAACTTCTAATTCAGCTTCAAAAATGAAAAAAAAGGTTTTTTTTCTGAATTCAACAGTTAAATCACTATGTTGGATATTCTATTTTGCTTCCCTATTTATCTTCTTAGGTTTTTGATCATCTGATTACCTTGCTTTCCTATTTGGAAGATCTTCTTCTTCTGCGTTCGTGGGCTGAAACTCCCACGTACACTCGTGGTTTTTTTGCACGAGTGGAATTTTACGTGTATGACCGGTTTTTTACCCCGCCATTTAGGCAGCCATACGCCGTTTTCGGAGGAAGCATGCTGGGTATTTTCGTGTTTCTATAACCCACCGAACTCTGACATGGATTACAGGATCTTTTTCGTGCGCACTTGGTCTTGTGCTTGCGTGTACACACGGGGGTGTTCGGACACCGAGGAGAGTCTGCACACAAAGTTGACTCTGAGAAATAAATCTCTCGCCGAACGTGGGGACGAACTCTCGCTGACAGCGGCCAACTGGATACAAATCCAGCGCGCTACCAACTGAGCTGCATCCCCGCCCTGTATTTGGAAGATAATATGCACTCTTTTCTGAAAAATGGGTAGGGGGTGGGGGTAGCAAAAGCATCAAAGTTCAAGATTTTGCGCGATAAGAGGTGTGTTTCTTTTAACTGTGACGAAGAGGGATAACTCAACTTGGTATCTAACACTATTTCTGAACACTGTAACCACTTTTAATTTTTTTTCTGTCTTCCAAGCTTTAAATTCAGCTAATAAAGTGAGTAAAAAAAGTGGGGTTTTTTCTGAATTCAACGGTTAAATTACTATGTTGGATGTCCTAGTTTGCTTCCCTATTTCTGTTCTGAAATTTTTGATCATCTGACTACCTTGCTTTTCTATTTGGAAGATAATATGCACTCTTTTCTGAAAAATGGGTAGGGGGTGGGGGAAGCAAAAGCATCAAAGTTCAAGATTTTGCGCGACAAGAGGTGTGTTTCTTTTAACTGTGACGAAGAGGGATAACTCAACTTGGTATCTAACACTATTTCTGAACACTGTAACCACTTTAGCACTTTTAATTTTTTTTCTGTCTTCCAAGCTTTAAATTCAGCTAATAAAGTGAGTAAAAAAAGTGGGTTTTTTCTGAATTCAACGGTTAAATTACTATGTTGGATGTCCTAGTTTGCTTCCCTATTTCTCTTGTGAAATTTTTGATCATCTGACTACCTTGCTTTTCTATTTGGAAGATAATATGCACTCTTTTCTGAAAAATGGGTAGGGGGTGGGGGAAGTAAAAGCATCACAGTTCAAGATTGTGCACGACAAGAGGTGTGTTTCTTTTAACTGTGATGAAGAGGGATAACTCAACTTGGTATCTAACACTATTTCTGAACACTGTAACCACTTTAGCACTTTTAATGTATTTATTTCTGCCTTCCAAGCTTTAAATTCAGCTAATAAAATGAGTAAAAAAATAAAAAAATCTGAATTCACCAGTTAAATCACTTTTTTGGGTGTTCTTTTTTGCTTCCCTATTTCTGTTCTGAAGTTTTTGATCATCTGATTACCTTGCCTTTCTATTTGGAAGATAATATGCACTCTTTTCTGAAGAATGGGTAGGGGGTGGGGGTAGTAAAAGCATCACAGTTCAAGATTTTGCGTGACAAGAGGTGCGTTTCTTTTAACTGTGATGAAGAGGGATAACTCAACTTGGTATCTAACACTATTTCTGAACACTGTAACCAGTTTTGCACTTTTAATTTATTTATTTCTGTCTTCCAAGCTTTAAATTCAGCTAATAAAATGAGTAAAAAAGTGTTTTTTTTCTGAATTCACCAGTTAAATCACTATGTTGCATGTTCTATTTTGCTTCCCTATTTCTTTTCTTAAGTTTTGATCATCTGACTACCTTGCTTGTCTATTTGGAAGATAATATGCACTCTTTTCTGAAAAATGAGTAGGGGGTGGAGGTAGTAAAAGCATCACAGGTCAAAATTTTGCGCGACAAGAGGTGTATTTCTTTTAAAATTTGTGAAGAGAGATAACTCAACTTGTTATTTAACACTATTTCTGAACACAGTAACCACTTTCACACTTTTAATTTATGTTTGACTGTGTTCCATGCTTCAAATTGGGCTTCAAAAATGGATACGTAAGGGTTTTTTTCCAAATTCACCTGTAAAATCACTATGTTTGATGTTCTATTTTGCTTCCCTATTTCTCTTCTTCAGTTTGTGATCATCCGATTGTTTTTTTGTTAACATATTCACAATAGAAAATCTCATACCTATGCTCAAACTTCAGTCGTTATCTCAAAATTGTGCGCGACAAGCTCTATTCATTTTCTTTTTTCCTGATAAACAAAACACTGAACTAACATAAAAACAAACCTTTAAAACTGCCTAACCACTTTGAAATATGGCCTCAGGTGTATACTCCAGCCTTAAAAACATTAAATTTCGATTCAGGTGTCTGCCTGTCTATTCCTTTACTCACATCCGGTGCGAGCATTGCAAAAAATGTAAATCTATATCAAGTGGTTCTTTCTTATACAAAGGAGCGTGTGTCAATGGAGATAAAAACTACTTTCTTATAACCGTTACTTTTTATAACGGAGTTTCTCTTATCCGGAGAAAGTGGAAGAAAAAGGGTTTTCTCGTTAGCAATGTTTCTTACAAGCGATGTTTTTATAGGTGGGTTCGACTGTATTTACTTTTTTCTGGGAGAGAGAGGGGGGGGTGGTGGGGTGGTGGGGTGGTATCATAACCACAACTTGTTTTTATTGTTGTTGTTGGCCTAAGCAAAATGAAGGCAGATATGACATCATCGACCAGCATGAAGGTTGAGCGATCATTTAGTGCCAGGGCCTGGTGTCAGCCTGGCGAAGATTAGATACGTGAATCCAAGAATGGCCTCCGCGACCTGAAAGATACAACAGAAATTGGACGATTTATGTGGATTTTCTATTAGAAAATAATTAAGGAAAGAAGAAAGGAGTGAAACAAAGAAGGAAGGACAAAAGAAAGAAAGAAAGAAAGAAAGGAAGAAAGGAAGAAAAGAGACAATTTTAAGAAAAAAATAACAAAAAGAAACAGAGATAGAAAGAAAGAAAGAAGGAAGGAAATGACGAATAAAGAAACGAAATTAATGAAGAAGGAAGGAAAGAAGGAAGGAAGGAAGGAAAGAAAGAATGACAGGCATGGACAATCTGACGTACAGAACGGTAGGCAGGGAAAATGCAAAACAGGAAAAAACAGACAGATGATAATAAAGACAATAGAAACAACAGACGAGTGTTACTGTTTTAAATACCAATCTCGTTGGTAATATGAGCTAAAACCAAGAAGGCAATTACAGATTGTTTTGCGGTTAGACATGAGTGTTGCAGCCGTGTTTTTCAAAAGCATTGGTCAGACACAGTGATTCATATCAGATTTCGTAAAGAAAACGCAACAAAATACACAGTAAGCCTACATGTATGATTAATCGAGACTTCTATTCTTATCGGTTTTTTTTTTAGTTTTTTTTATTTAAAGCATATCTTCAACATCAAACACTACAAACATATCCATTTTTGGATTTAGGCAATTATCAGGTAAAAACTGGTTTCACTTTTGAAATTCTTGTTTACAAAAATATCAGGAAGTGGCATATTAGACAAGGAACCAAATCGGAAAAAGACGCTTAGTTAAGAAGTTTAAGGCACGGGAGGTACTCCGGAGCAAATTTGGTTTCAGTTGACAGACAAATGCATGTAGTCTTTGAAACAACTTTTCTTAGTACCCAAAAGAGGCAGCAGCTATACGTAATTTTAAGGCAAAGTAGCCCTTTTTTTTTTTTAAATGCACTTCAGAAAAAAACACTTTGTTGCAAAAATCGGTAATATCAGCATAACCGCAGGCAGCAGAGTAAATATTTCTGAGTGAACTATCAAGTAAATGGAAGATGTTTTTTGTTTACTTTTGCCAGTTTGCCAGTTCGTTTTTGGAACTTTGCAAAGCAGTGTCGTGTCAACTGTTTAGGTCTGGGGAAACGCCAATGAAAAGAGCCGAAGAATCCCCGAGCGTTTCTATTGGGTTTGCTTTTGATTATCCATGTATAACCTGCTTCCTGCAGCTATGGTAACCGGGGATTTATTGCCTGGGGAACATGATATTTATATCCCAGCTGCTTGTGAATGAAAACTCGTGAAAATGATGACAAACCCTGATGTTCACCCTGTCAGATATACCCAGACATTCCCCTGAAAGATATACCCTGATATTCACACTGTCAGATATTCACGCATTACCAGGAACGAAACGAAACTGCCGTAGAAAGCCAATAATCCTTTGTTCTTAACAACCAGATCCAGGATCATGTCGTAGCATCCCTGAAACAGACGAGAACCTCTTTGAATGACTGTGTTTGTTTATTGTTAATGTTAGTCTGGTTCTCGCTCTCTGTGTTTGTTTAGTGTAAATGTCAGTCTGGTTCTCACTGTGTTTGTTTAGTGTAAATGTCAGTCTGGTTCTCACTGTGTTTGTTTAGTGTAAATGTCAGTCTGGTTCTCACTGTGTTTGTTTAGTGTAAATGTCAGTCTGGTTCTCACTGTGTTTGTTTAGTGTAAATGTCAGTCTGGTTCTCACTGTGTTTGTTTAGCGTAAATGTCAATCTGGTTCTCACTCACTGTGTTTGTTTAGCGTAAATGTCAGTCTGGTTCTCACTGTGTCTGTTTAGTGTAAATGTCAGTCTGGTTCTCACTGTGTTTGTTTAGTGTAAATGTCAGTCTGGTTCTCACTGTGTTTGTTTAGTGTAAATGTCAGTCTGGTTCTCGCTCCCTGTATTTGTTTAGTGTAAATGTCAGTCTGTTCTTGCTAACTGTGTTTGTTTAGTGTAAATGTCTAGTTCTCGCTCACTGTGTTTGTTAAGCATGAATGTCAGTCTGGTTCTCGCTCTCTGTGTTTGTTCAGCGTAAATGTCAGTCTGGTTCTCACTCACTGTGTTTCTTTAGTGTAAATATCAGTCTGGTTCTCGCTCTCTGTGTTTGTTTAGTGTAAATGTCAGTCTGGTTCTCGCTCACTGTGTTTGTTTAGTGTAAATGTCAGTCTGGTTCTCACTCACTGTGTTTGCTTAGCGTAAATGTCAGTCTGGTTCTCGCTCACTGTGTTTGTTTAGTGTAAATGTCAGTCTGGTTCTCGCTCCCTGTATTTGTTTAGTGTAAATGTCAGTCTGTTCTTGCTCACTGTGTTTGTTTAGTGTAAATGTCAGTCTGGTTCTCGCTCTTTGTGTTTGTTAAACGTGAATGTCAGTCTGGTTCTCGCTCTCTGTGTTTGTTTAGTGTAAATGTCAGTCTGGTTCTCGCTCACTGTGTTTGTTTAGTGTAAATGTCAGTCTGGTTCTCGCTCTCTGTGTTTGTTTAGCGTAAATGTCAGTCTGGTTCTCACTGTGTTTGTTTAGCGTAAATGTCTAGTTCTCGCTCACTGTGTTTGTTTAGCGTAAATGTCAGTCTGGTTCTCACTCACTGTGTTTGCTTAGCGTAAATGTCAGTCTGGTTCTCGCTCACTGTGTTTGTTTAGTGTAAATGTCAGTCTGGTTCTCGCTCCCTGTATTTGTTTAGTGTAAATGTCAGTCTGTTCTTGCTCACTGTGTTTGTTTAGTGTAAATGTCTAGTTCTCGCTCACTGTGTTTGTTAAGCGTGAATGTCAGTCTGGTTCTCGCTCTCTGTGTTTGTTTAGCGTAAATGTCAGTCTGGTTCTCACTCACTGTGTTTGTTTAGTGTAAATGTCAGTCTGGTTCTCGCTCTCTGTGTTTGTTTAGTGTAAATGTCAGTCTGGTTCTCGCTCACTGTGTTTGTTTAGTGTAAATGTCAGTCTGGTTCTCGCTCACTGGGTGTGTTTAGTGTAAATGTCAGTCTGGTTCTCGCTCACTGTGTTTGTTTAGCGTAAATGTCAGTCTGGTTCTGGCTCTCTGTGTTTGTTTAGTGTAAATGTCAGTCTGGTTCTCGCTCACTGTGTTTGTTTAGTGTAAATATCGGTCTGGTTCTTACTGTGTTTGTTTAGTGTAAATGTTAGTCTGGTTCTCGCTCACTGTGTTTGTTTAGTGTAAATGTCGGTCTGGTTCTTACTGTGTTTGTTTAGTGTAAATGTCAGTCTGGTTCTCGCTCTGTGTGTTTGCTTAGCGTAAATGTCAGTCTGGTTCTCGCTCACTGTGTTTGTTTAGCGTAAATGTCAGTCTGGTTCTCGCTCACTGTGTTTGTTTAGCGTAAATGTCAGTCTGGTTCTCGCTCACTGGGTTTGTTTAGCGTAAATGTCAGTCTGGTTCTCACTGTGTTTGCTTAGTGTAAATGTCAGTCTGGTTCTCACTGTGTTTGTTTAGCGTAAATGTCAGTCTGGTTCTCACTGTGTTTGTTTAGCGTAAATGTCTAGTTCTCGCTCACTGTGTTTGTTTAGCGTAAATGGCAGTCTGGTTCTCGCTCTCTGTGTTTGTTTAGCGTAAATGTCAGTCTGGTTCTCACTGTGTTTGTTTAGCGTAAATGTCTGGTTCTCGCTCACTGTGTTTGTTTAGTGTAAATGTCAGTCTGGTTCTCGCTCACTGTGTTTGTTTAGTGTAAATGTCAGTCTGGTTCTCACTGTGTTTGTTTAGTGTAAATGTCAGTCTGGTTCTCACTGTGTTTGTTAGCGTAAATGTCAGTCTGGTTCTCGCTCACTGTGTTTGTTTAGTGTAAATGTCAGTCTGGTTCTCGCTCACTGTGTTTGTTTAGTGTAAATGTCAGTCTGGTTCTCACTGTGTTTGTTTAGCGTAAATGTCAGTCTGGTTCTGGCTCTCTGTGTTTGTTTAGCGTAAATGTCAGTCTGGTTCTGGCTCTCTGTGTTTGTTTAGTGTAAATGTCAGTCTAGTTATCGCTCACTGTGTTTGTTTAGTGTAAATGTCAGTCTAGTTATCGCTCACTGTGTTTGTTTAGTGTAAATGTCAGTCTAGTTATCGCTCACTGTGTTTGTTTAGTGTAAATGTCAGTCTAGTTATCGCTCACTGTGTTTGTTTAGTGTAAATGTCAGTCTGGTTCTCGCTCACTGTGTTTGTTTAGTGTAAATGTCAGTCTGGTTCTCGCTCACTGTGTTTGTTTAGTGTAAATGTCAGTCTGGTTCTCGCTCACTGTGTTTGTTTAGTGTAAATGTCAGTCTGGTTCTCGCTCACTGTGTTTGTTTAGTGTAAATGTCAGTCTGGTTCTCGCTCACTGTGTTTGTTTAGTGTAAATGTCAGTCTGGTTCTCACTCACTGTGTTTGCTTAGCGTAAATGTCAGTCTGGTTCTCGCTCACTGTGTTTGTTTAGTGTAAATGTCAGTCTGGTTCTCGCTCACTGGTTTTTTTAGCGTAAATGTCAGTCTAGTTATCGCTCACTGTGTTTGTTTAGTGTAAATGTCAGTCTGGTTCTCGCTCACTGTGTTTGTTTAGCGTAAATGTCAGTCTGGTTCTCGCTCACTGTGTTTGTTTAGTGTAAATGTCAGTCTGGTTCTCGCTCACTGGGTTTGTTTAGCGTAAATGTCAGTCTGGTTCTCACTGTGTTTGTTTAGCGTAAATGTCAGTCCGGTTCTCGCTCTCTGTGTTTGTTTGCGTAACTATCTACTTGTTCGTCGTGGATTTGTGTTGGTATTGTTCTTTGGTGGTTGTTTTGTCTGTCTCTTTGTCTTGTTTTGATTGCGCGTTTGTTTCCACATTTTGCATTGTAAACAATGCTGACAGGAGCATTATTGGTACAAATTCCCAGCGATAATAATACATTGATTTTGTCGATGGAAAAATCCAGCAACAAAACCTTACGGGAACTCAAACAAACACACACACACACACGAGTAAACACACACACACACACACACACACACACACACACACACTTACACACACACACACACTCACACACACATACGGAAAATTCCCCCCGACACACACACACATTCACACACACACAGCCCCCCCCCTCCCCCGCACACACACACACCTTCCTCTCCCCTCCCCCTCCCCCGCTTTTTACAAAAAAATACCTTCTGCTTGTAGACGTTTACGGTGATCGTGCTGGTAGCCTTCCGGTCACCCAGCTCAGTGACAGTGCAGTTGCCCTCGCAACAGCTGGCAGGGGGGCTATCCCCAAAATCCTCGGGACCTTCTATCCCGCAACAATCTACCTGAAAGTAGCCATGGCGTTTGCGAGAGATGATGCAGCTACATGCCTTGTTGGAGTACCTATATTAAGGACTAGATAACAGTTGAAAACTTTCCTTTTCACACAATATTAGACCAACCCGGCCTAATGTCTTTTCCATTCCGTTTCCTCACGTACTCTTCTCCCACAAAGTTGGCATGATTGTTGAAAGGGTTCGTGTGTATATGTCGTGCCGAATTCACGTAAATTTTAATTGCCGATTCCGCATAATGGGCAACATTTTTGCCCATTTCGCGTAATCGGAAAAACGTTGCCCAATACGTGAAATTGGAAGCGTTTTGCAGAAATCGCGTACAGGCTTCTAACATTTACCCATTTTGCGAAATCGGCAGCCACTTTTTGGTTTTAAAGTTCTCAAATGCCTGGGATATCATCACACTTAGACAACTAGATGCCCCAATGGATATATATCGCAATAATCGATAAGTTATGGCAAGTTATTGCAGAAAATGTAGTTTTCGTGCATTTCCGGAGTTATGCTCGACACAGACCAAAATAGACCATACAAAACATAGTAGGGAGGTAAAGCAATGTTAATGCAATGTTCTGGTGACACAAAAAGTAACAGACTGGCTGTCGCTTTTGCGAAATGGGCAAATTTTAGAAGCCTTTCCGCATTTTCGACAAAACGCTGCCGATTTCACATAATGGGCAGCGTTTTGCTGATTACGCGAAATGGGCAAAAATGTTGCCGATTCCGCGAATTCGGCAATTCCGTGAATTCGGCACGACATATATATATGTCACAGTGGAAATGAGAATCCAGTGAGATTCCGAATCGCACTGGTGGAGATTGGAATTCCAGTTTGCACTAGGGCAAACTAGAATTCTCATCTCCACTGGATATTTGTTAGTGAAGATTGGAATTCCAGTTTGCCCTAGTGCAAACGGGAATCCAGTTTCAGTGGAGATGAGAATTCCAGTTTTCACTAGGGGAAATAGGAATTGGGGGAAATAATGTGTTCAAAGGTTTATAACTGTTGTTAAAACCATTTCATCTTGAGTCATTCATGACTTTAAGGCTTACTCATTGCAGATATTGAAATGCAGAAATAAACATAAATATTATTGAATTGATATAATCGAACAACACAGAGTAATTGCGCACAATAAGGTTGTTTTTTTTATCAATATCATATCACAAAGTTAAAAGTTTATATAAGATGAAGCATGAGATAAAGAGAGAGATAAAGAGAGAGAGAGAGAGAGAGAGAGAGAGAGAGAGAGAGAGAGAGAGAGAGAGAGGGATTTCTTTCTTTCTTTCTTTATTTGGTGTTTAACGTCGTTTTCAACCATTCAAGGTTATATCGCGACGGGGGAAGGGGGGAGATGGGATAGGGGAAAGGGGGGAGATGGGAGAGAGAGAGAGAGAGATGTCCTCGGCCATCAGTATTATTGTATTGTATTGTATTGTAAAACCACGACTACTGAACGTTCACTCAGTCGTTTATCTGTCTGGCCTTCTCACTTCTTTTGTGAACTCTTAGTCCTAAAGAAAGAGTGAACACTAGTCTTCTCCACTCAGTTAGAAATTTAGACTTGCTGCAGTTTGTTTTCTGCTAAACTGACTCAGAGAGTGGATCATGGAGCAAAAGGAGAAATGTTATATTCTTTTAGAGCAGCATCTTGAATCTTTGGATACAAACAAAAAAGATGCATTTTGTATAACTCAAGAAAAGTACAAGATTGAAGCGTGTCTGCATTCTATACCCGGACAAACATCCCAACATGGAGCACAATTCATCCACTGGAGCCAAAAACAGTTCAAATTGGAAGAAATTGGTGCAAGGAACATTGTGTACTGCAAAAAATCCAACAAGCCAGTCATCACATCGTTTTCCAATGTCATGGACATGTAGGACATTCCGGACGTGTAAAACATGGGCAGAAATCAAATAATATTTATTTTTATTTCTGCATTTCAAAACCTGCAATGAGTAAGCCTTAAATTCATGAATGACTCAAGATGAAATGGTTTTAACAACAATTATAAACCTTTGAACACATTATTTCCCCCAATTCCTATTTCCTCTAGTGAAAACTGGAATTCCCATCTCCACTGAAACTGGATTCCCGTTTGCACTAGGGCAAACTGGAATTCCAATCTTCACTAACAAATATGCAGTGGAGATGAGAATTCTAGTTTGCCCTAGTGCAAACTGGAATTCCAATCTCCACTAGTGCGATTCGGAATCTCACTGAATTCTCATTTCCACTGTGACATATATATATATATAGTGTGTATAGCATATAATATGAATATTGTGTGAACAGTACATGTTGTGATTTTTGTACGTATGGTTAATTGTTTTATGTAGGTTGTACATTTAATTGTTCTATTCTGTATATGTTCTTTTGTAAAGGGCCTAGAGCCATAGGTTAGGCACTTACAAATGTCCAGTTATTATTATTAGAACATGATTTGATGGCATAATGAAAAATTAAAAAACATAAAATAAAAAGCCGTTTGCTTTTCATTTCATTTCATTTCATTTCCTATTGTCCCATTGCTGGCAAAATTCGGGTCTCTTAATTCCTCCCAGTGAAAAGCGAGTACGATGGTGGAACGACCTCCAAAAATCTGAGAAAATCAGGTCTTAAAAAAGAGGGTGTCTTAAAACGGGGGGGGGGGGGGGGTAAATCAACAGAGGATATGAATAGGAAATACATACAAACTAAGGCCCCCCCCAAAAAAAGTCTGTTTACGGTATCCCGACCGACCCTATTTTTTCGCGCGACCCTAGACTTTTGTTTGGCATTTGGGGGGGAAAAAAAAAGAAAAAAAAAAAGGTCTTTCTTTTTTGGCAAAATAACTGAAAAATATGGTTTTTAGGAGAGAAAAAAAAGAAAAAAAATCCCGACCTACCGACTTTATTTTGTTTGCCTATGTTACCGTAAACAGACTTTTTTTGCCCAAGGGAGGAAGTCTTAAATTGGGGGGGGGGGGGGGATGTCTTTAAAGGGGAATTCCACTGTAGCAACGAGCAGTCACGACGCCTGACTTTTTGTTTATCATTTTCAATACTTTATTGTCCCATCGGGGCGCTTCCTCCCAGTGGAAAGCTAGCAGCAACAGAGTCGCGCTACTCAGGTGTATGCGTGTTTAGGTGTAAACAGCCACCTGCACTTATGTGGTGACACGGGGGTAGGATATGGCTTCCGTCTATGAGTCTTCACATAAAGATGACCCGTGTCCGTCCTGGCCCGGATTCGAACCTGCGACCCAGCCTCTACATTTTGAAAAAATAGATTTTTTTTTTTAAACATACTTTTCTTGATCACAATAATGTTTGGCTGGACAAGACAAAACATGTGTATCAGACACTTGCATGACCTAATTTCTGACACTGTTATACTATGACATCGTAGCACACACACAGACACACACAGACACACACACACACACGCACACACACACGCACACACACACACACACGCACACTCACACACACACACACACACACACACACGCACACTCACACACACACACACACGCACGCACGCGCACACACACTCACACACACGCACACACTGACACACACACACATACACACACACACACACACACACACACACACACACACACACACACACACACACACACACACACACACATGCCATAAACGACAGAGAATAATGATCAAACATACGAAATAGTGCACTCCGTTGGTTGCCTTGGTGAAGGCTAGGTCCTTGCCGTACTTTTCATTTAGAAGATCTGATGCTTGTTCTCTCAAGAAGGTATGTATCTGTTGACGTCATTCCTAGATTGTCGTCATCACCGTTATAACGAAAGAGAGAGCGAGAGAGAGAGAGAGATAAAGAGAGAGAGAGGGAGGGAGGGGGGGAGAGACAGACAGACAGACAGACAAACAGACAGACAGACAAACAGACAGACATGCAGAGAGCGAGAGAGAGAGAGAGAAAGAGAGAGAGAGAAATATACAGATAGGAGTAGAGAGAGAGAGTGGAAGATAGAGAGAGTGAGAGACAGAGAGACAGAGAGAGAGACATACAGACAGACAGACAGACAGACAGACAGACAGAGATGCAGATATATATGAGTTGTTCTTTGCTACTGGTCACAAGTGGGGGTCAGCTCACACGGACGCATTTTTCAATACAGTCTTGGGGAGAAACTGGTCACAAAGCACCCAGTACATGCCAGAGAGATAGGAGAATCGGCACAATCAAAGAAAATAACAAATTCATTCAATAGATATGGAAATATTAAGATTTACTGTGAAAATGCCAGCAAAAATGGCGTCCAAAAACGGGAACGCACACTTGGTGCGTCTTTGAAGACTTACCTCCCGTTCTTTGTTGTTGATAATAGTCGTGTTTGTGCTGTTGTTGTTGAAATAGTATCTAATAAAACTGATGCAGTTCTTGAAATGTTGCAAATTATTGTTGTCTTTGTGAAATGCGAGAGTGTTCTGAGGCGTAATCTGCATACGGCTGATGTCCCACATAGGGTACCCCACTTCGATCAGCGTATCACTCCAAATGAGCTTCATAGCAGAAAAGCAGATACACTACCAACACACTGCATAACAGATCTACAAGTCTGAGCCAGAATCATTGAAATTTACTTTCTGTATAAAATATTGCAATCAAATTTGTTCACGATGTCCCACAAATAACGCAGGTTACCCTCGCCTTCGATTCAAAGTAACTCCAATCTGACTTAATTACAATCGAAACGCAGATGACGAACTGATTCACCACAAATTTGTGGTATTTTACACACAAATTTCAACTGTGTTGTTTCGCGATAAACAGCCATAAACAAACAAATGTGGCGCCGTCACGTCGCCTTGGAAGGAATAACGCAGGTGACCAAGGCTTGTTTCCGATACCTGTCTGATTAAAATCATCGTTTTTTTCACGAATGACGGCTCTTTGGCAGATCTGGTGAGTTGGAAACTGTCTATGAATGTTTCATTTAATGTCAAATGCGTACATTCTTGTCGATATTGTTACCTTTGGGCTCATAAATTAAGTCAATCGTCGTGTTGTCCGAAAGTGACTTTTGTCAGCATAGAACTTACTGTGCTTTGATCATTGACTGAGAAGAATCTTCCGATGACACTAGTTCATTTCACTACGCGACTGCAGATCTGCAAGGAAACTTATGGCAGGGGAAATAAGCTTAACTGAAGACGAATAAGCGGAGTAACTGTTCTTCAACGGATTGCTCTTACACTGATCTAAATATTTAGATCTTGTCGTCTGCTAGTCTGCTAGTAAGTAGTCTTCGGTCGTGTGAAAGTCACATCTATTTCGACTGTGTGCATCGATCCGTGTAGTGAAATGTTGATCTTTGATGATTTGGCAACATAACTTCGCTAAATGTGCTTCGAGTGTATCTCCCCGTTAACCGCATTTGAAAACGTCTTTTAACAAGACCATGTTTCGACAGCCCAGACGGGGAGGATCCTCGATAGCTCACAGGGTATATAATGTTTTCCGCCGTTTTTTGAAGAATCCTTTCAAATTTGCTATTCCAAAAGTACCTTATGACACGACTCGAGTGGCAAAGAACATTCTCTGCAATTCCTGTCTCAGTCCGTGCAGCCGTTTCGGGTCCTATCGTCATCATACAAACATACACACAGACACACAAGAACCAGCTTTAAAAGTTAGATTGTGTAGGAACCATGTGAACCAGTGATTTTTTCTTATGTACAACAGATACTACAGTATTTCTGCTTTATGAAAAGCAATATTTCAAAAACAAAACTAGAGATTTGAATTTTGACCACTTTTCCCCCTTTCTGTCACCAGTACTGAAGAACAACTCATATACAGGGTGGGCCATAAAAAGTGTCCACATTTAATTTGTTAATATTTTTCCTGTAAAGTGATATTTTCTTTTCTGTTTCAGATAGAATTTGAGACAAGCATCTTAGAATTCTTTTAAAGCCTGAATGGATCACATTCCAGTACAGGAAAGGACCAAAATCGTTGAACTTTACTTTGCTACCAATTCTGTGGTTCTCGCCCAGCGCGCTTTTCGGAGAGAGTTCCCTGGCACACACTGTCCATGTGCGAGAACTGTGAAGCGCCTCGTGGATAAATTCAGGGTTATGTCCTTTATTGTTATCTGCGAGACTACCAGTGTTCCTGAATTTATCCACGAGGCGCTTCACAGTTCTCGCACATGGACAGTGTGTGCCAGGGAACTCTCTCCGAAAAGCGCGCTGGGCGAGAACCACAGAATTGGTAGCACAGTAAAGTTCAACGATTTTGGTCCTTTCCTGTACTGGAATGCGATCCATTCAGGCTTAAAAGAATTCTAAGATGCTTGTCTCAAATTCTATCTGAAACAGAAAAGAAAATATCACTTTACAGGAAAAATATTAACAAATTAAATGTGGACACTTTTTATGGCCCACCCTGTATATATATATATATATATATATAACATCAGAAATTGTGAAAGAAACAATTGAAAGTCAGCAGAGACTTTGACAAAATCTCTTAGCAGAGAAAGAGAAAGAGAAAAAAGTATCCCTTCACAGACAGCCTATTGGGAGCATCAGATCCTCCTCAAGGGGGACCAAGATTTACAATGCAAAGTCCCTTTGAGGGGAACGTATCACAAGGAAATCTAGTCCTGAGGAGGACCATTGTTTTATATTATAAAACTAATGTATAAATTTAAAAGATAGAGAGCGAGAGCGATAGAGAGAGGGAGGGAAAGAGAGGGCAAGAGAGAGAAAGAAAGAGAGAGAGAAAGAAAGAGAGAGCGAGAGCGAAAGAGAGAGCGATAGAGAGAGGGAGGGCAAGAGAGAGAGAGAGAGAGAGAGAGAGAGAGAGAGAGAGAGAGAGAGAGAGAGAGAACTCAGAACTCAAAACTCAGAACTTTATTACATAAGGATAAAGGTTTTAGGCTTAGCCTAATCTTCCAAAAGACAGAGAGAGTCAGACAGACAGACAGACGAGGACACAGACACAGACACAGACAGACGGTCAGACAGGCAGAAGATCAGAAGAAAATATAGACAGACAGAAGGGATTTACCGGTAGAGTCATAGTGATGAGTTGGGTTGGGGGGGGGGCACACACACACACACACACACACACACACACACACACACACACACACACACACACACACACACACACACACACACACACAGTGACACAGTCACACAATACTATACAATACAATACAATAACTTTATTAATCTCTAAAAGAGAAATTGCATTGCTGAGCTTTTGTGTCCGTAATAAAACATACATAAACATTCAAAAATAAGCATTTGTTCTTTGTCATTCATACATTCTTGTGTTCTTATACATTTCTTCAATTCATACATCAATATTCTATCCTAATTATGTACATACATTTATTCTCTATTCTCACACGCCACATATCACCCTCCCCACCCCACGCCCAACCACAGACAAACATAAATACCAGAACGATCCAGCAAACACACGGACATTTTGGCATCAGCTGACAAGCCTATGCTACTCACGTCAGAATCTCTGCAGAGGAAGAAACTGGCCTGACACACACCCACACAAACCAGAACGATCCAACAAACACGCGGACAAGTTGACGTCAACTAACAAGCCTATGCTACCCAAGCCAGAATTTCTGCAGAGGACGAGACTGCCCTGACACACACACACACACACACACACACACACACACACACACACACACACACACACACACACACACACACACAAACCAGAATGATCAAACAAACACATGGACAATTTGGCTGACAGCTGACAAGCCTGTGCCACTCACGTCAGAATCACCGCAGAGGAGCAGACTGCCCTTACACATAGACAAACCAGAACGATCCAACAAAAACACGGACAATTTGGCATCGGCTGACAAGCCTATGATACTCACATCAGAATCGCCGCACAGGAACAGACTGCCCTGACACATGGACAAACCAGAACGATCCAACAAACACACGGACAATTTGGCATCAGCTGACAAGCCAATGCAACTCAGTCACGTCAGAATCTCTGCAGAGGAGCAGACTGCCATTACACACACACACACACACACACACACACACACACACACACACACACACACACACACACACGCACACACACCAGAACGATCCAACAAACACACGGACAATTTGACGTCAGCTGACAAGCCTATGCTACTCAAGCCAGAATTGCGACGGAGCAGCAGACTGTTTTGACACACATACAAACCAGAACGATCCAACAAACGCACGGACAATTTGGCTGACAAGCCTATGCTACTCACGCTAGAATCGCGGTTGAGGAAGAGACTGCCCAGTGTGATGCAGAGCACCGCGACAATGGACACGATCACAGCAAACTGCACACAGTTCAATCGTTCAATCAATAGAGGCTGATACCCCAGTCACACAGAGACGCCGCTTCTACTCCGTTGTAAAAGTGTCGGAGAGCGTGGCCAATCGTGGGCCAAACGTGGGAGGATCTCCGTGAGCGTGGTTTGGTCGGGGTGGGATCTGCTAGGTCGCGAAGCTGCACGCTCTCCCTGCACAAAACAAGCGTAGTACAGTCTTGGCGCAGTACAGTCGTGATGTAGTCTTTGTTATGGCCCCCGTCGCACAGCTCTACGTTTTAACGACGACCATGCCGATCACTCCGATTTGAAAAAGTTATGAAGTCGGGGCTCACCGTCCAAATCCAGCACATGGCGAATAAATAAAAACTACATCACGACTTTACACGACTACGCTTGTTTTGTGCAGTTCAACATAAGCGTTGGGAGAGCGTGCAAGCTTCCCGACACACACACGCACACACACACGCACAAGCATACACACACACATACACAATCACACACCCAAACACACACACACATACATACACAAACACACACACACACAAACACACACACCCACACACATACACAAACACGCATAAACACACACACACACACACACACAAACAAACACACACACACACACACTCACATACACAAACACACACAAACACACACACACACACACACACAAACACACACATACATAAACACACACACACACACACACACACACACACACACACACACACACACACACACACACACACAAAACATTAGACCTACCGACAACATGACCTTGTTACCGGGACGGATGGCCGCCGCCAGGCCGAGAGAGGCCAGCGCGCACAGACACGTGCTCGCGCCGCACATCCACCAACCGACTTTCTTCACCGGCAGGGTGTTCAGCCACGAGAGGTCAGGAATATTCTCCTTGTCAATGTCACTGTCAGAGTTGTCCACCTCCTTGTCCATGTCGACGAACTTGTTCAGGATTTTCCCGCCCTCCACCACCATAATCACCCCGCCGGAGAACATCAGTACAGACATGATCTAGCAGTAGAAAGACATAGTGGGTATGATGGTGGTGGACCACGCGGACGATTCGGACATCCT